>NW_006239268.1:285986-326263 GCF_000226075.1 Solanum tuberosum | reverse complement strand
AAAAAAAAAAAGGGCAAAAGATTAGTGAGATAACAAATTACAGAGAATTTAGATTTCCAGGAACCTAATTAGGCAAACCTTTTCAAAATTAAATATAAACCCAGGAGCTCTTTTCAAAAATACCTGCAGAACATGTCAACCCATTAGGAACCCAATTGGGGAAACCCCTTTTCTTCCCCATCTCACCTAAACAAGCAAAAACTTCATTGTCTTAACCGGAATCGCACAAAACCTGGGCAGCGCTTGAGGGAAGAGTATATGCAAATTGTAACCTCCCTCAGAATAGTCTCTTTGCAGTATTTCTTAAAAAAAAAAAAAATAAAAATCCTTAACTTTTTTCAAAAAAAATGAAGCTTTACCTATAAATCGTTGTTCCCCCTTAATTTTTTTCAAAAAAAATGAAGCTTTACCTATAAATCGTTGTTCCCTTGGATGGTTAGAATAGACTAATCGAAAGTTCAAAATACGGCCATCGAAAGTTGAAAGTTGCCGGAGAAATTGATTATCCCGATTAAAGCAATTTTGAATTTTTGAGAGAGGAGAACGTTTTCTTCTGTGGGAGAGAGGAGAACATTTGAGAGAGGGAGTGGAAAGTTTGTTTATTTAGTGGGTGGATTATTTTGTATTTCTAAAAAGATTATAAGTTTTGAAAATGTTAATTGAGTCCACAATTAACTTAATTTAATAGTTAAGTGTGTTTGACCTTTTCTTGGTCAAAATAGTTACCAATAGTTAATTCCAAACTTGAAGGATACCTTTCCTTCAATTTTCTCTAGTTATACTTGTTTTTTCTTTCGATCTGTTATTCTTCTTATTTATCTAAATTATTACTTAGTTTATATATTTAAAAACACTTTGATTATGAGTTGATTAAATATTTATTTCCATTCAATAATAGGCTCGTATAGACCAACTCAGTGTTAAGGTGTGTTTAATACAAATGAAGGAATTGTTTGGTTATGAAGCTTACGAAAAAATGTGATGATTTAAGTAGGTAAATAAAATAATAGATGATTGAGGTGTAAAAGTTGCAAGAAGGCAGTTATTTAGGTGTTTTTGTTTATGTATACGAGTGTTGAGAAAAATTGTCGTCATAAAAATATTCTAGTAATTACAAGGTTGGTTCAAATATGTCCTCATTTATTAATGACGGGACCTCTCCAATACATCAATATTTTGCATAGTGGAAAATAGTTAAATTTGTCCTTGAACTGTGGAATAGTGTAAATTGCCGTTAAACTTTGAAGAAGAGAGTCACTTTCTTGCGATTATAACATTGTCTTCTTCAATACTTGGAACCTTCAACGACAATGTCTTAAGCCCCACACTCAAATTAATCATTCGCAAGCTTCAAATCATCACAAATAAAATTGAAATAATAACAATCATATCAATAGTTAAATCTTTATTTCTAGTAAAACTTCATCAATATAACTTTACTGCTCACCAATTTCATCTATAGTGATGCCAAAGCTCCACATTGAACTCATAATATTAAAATAAACTTAGGTACACAATATTTCAACTTTAAAATAGTTTACAGTAATATTATGATGTTTAAGATAAAGTTATAACGGTTGAAAGTCAAATATTCTTTTGACAGAGGTAAAAATAGTGTTCATAAGAAAAAAAATTATAAAAATGAAAGTGTGAGCGAGACATTTGAATGTAGTACGTAGTTTTTTTATGGAATTTTTTTAGCAACTTTTTCATATAGCAAATATAAAAACCATATTTATATGTTATAACTATAGTTTGCATAATTGCGCTTTATAGCAAATTTTATGTTTGTTATGGAGTTTTTTGATTTTGTATAATTCGCTAGATACATTCAATTTTTATACAAAATTGTTCAGTTTTGTATAAATTTCATTTTATACATTGTAATTTGTATAATAAGACATGTATTTGTATAATTATAAGTGTATATGACGAAAATATATATATTTGTATTTGTATATATAATTTTTTCTCTCTTTATACAAACGCAAACACATTTTATACCGAAATGTATAAATGGTTAATTGTATACCGAATCAGATGGCAAAAAAATGGAATATTTGCTGCGAAATACAAATAAAATAAAGTATAGCTATATCATTTAATTTGAATTAATAATTTGCTATTTCATACAATTTTCTCAATTTTTTTTCTGTTTTATGAGTATTGTCGAAATGACTTAGTCATGGAGTAATGATGATCTTCAAGCGGCGGTTTCAAGAATTGGGAGATATAATAAATTATTATGATATTGATTGATTTAGAGTAATTATAACTATGTTTGAGAAAAATATTGAAATCTAAAGAATTACTCAAAATTCACGATAGCATCCAAGATAGACCATCAACATGTGACACAACTAATAAGAAATCACCTCAGCATCCTATAAGGAGGTCTCATGCTAAATAGCTTCAAGAGAAGTTAGCTAGGCTACAATTAAAAATTAAGAAGTGAATTTTGTTGGAATTAAGATGAGCTAAAGGACATGGAGATGCCTTACAAACATGAAGTACCAGTAAGTTTATACGTATAATGTTATTAATTACTTGAATAAAAGGATAAGTAAGCAACATTATGTAGACATTAATCATATTTTATTGTGAAAATTGAAAAAACTGATTTTTTTCAAAAGAGTTGAAAAACTACATAAAAAAAATATATCACACCCTAAATCTCAACACTTGGATATATATGATGTATTTTTGCTCATGAAAAGTATATCACACTATCATGGGTGTGTTTCATATCGAAGTTATGAAAAATGTTTTTAGCGAAAATATTTACTCAAAAAACGAGTGAATTATTTATTTATTTTTCAATGGTTTCTTTGGTCCGCAGGAACTACCCAACATTTGAGACTCTTCTTCTATCTCATCACTCAATGCCTCGACTTTCCCCCGACCATAATTGCTAACAAAATATCTGTGCGTGTATATATATCAATAATCTTTAGAAGCGAGGCTGAATTAACAGAGATTAAAGGAACGATGGACAATTTCAATTGTTTCATTATGAAAAAGAAAAGATAAGAAAAAGAAACATGTGACAAACTCTTTTCATATCAATGTGGCGAGAGTTAAGAAGGAGTAATTTTCCTAGATAGTCACCCATGTTTGGGAAATTACTTATGAATATCACTTATGTTTGTTTTAGGACTACAATATCACCGAACTTTGCTTATTTTTCTCAAAATATACTTGACACAAAAATACATTATCTCTCTCCTACTAGGATGTCATGTCACATTTTTTAATTCTTTAAATGACAGCTTGTTTAATGATCTATCAGAGAGCATTAATACATTCTCTATGAAAATCTAGTTACTTCAATTTTATAACGAAAATCTTTATTCTATGTTTCATTTACGAGTATTTGCCGTTATATCCATACAAAAATTTAGTCTTGCTGTTGAGGAAAAAATTAAACTAGTTCCTTGAAGCTGTTTCATTTACGAGTATTTGCTGTTATATCCATACAAAAATTTAGTCTTGCTGTCGAGGAAAAATTTAAACTAGTTCCTTGAAGCTGATGAAGAAACAATAAATTTAGTTGGATATTTAGAGATAAACTAGATATTAGGAACATTGATTTTTACACAAACTATAAACATCTGTTGCTTGTTCATGGTAAAAAATCTAAGGTTTCTTATTCATGGTAAAAAAAATATTTTTACACAAACTATAAACATTTGTTCAAAGCTTAGGTAGATTCAAACAATAGAAATATCCGATTCAAAAACAAGCAATCAATAAATCCCTAATTTTTAAGAAAATTACTCCATATCATGTCAAGTATTCAAAGTATTTCACAATTTACACTTCAAAAATAAAAGAATCAGAAGAAAACTTGAATTTTACCTCATGGCAATTTCTTTGGTTGACATCAATGGTATACAACGGCTCAGGAGACAGTTCCTTATGCAAATTCGTTATTTTATTCCTTGAAGAATCGGAGGAAGCCACATATTTTCTTGAAGAATTGGAGGAGCTCATATTACAGTTCCTTATGTAATTTTTTTTACTGGGTATAATATATGGGTTGTCTAATTTTTTTAAAAAAATTGTTAATAATAAAAAGGAATAATGTGACATGGCATCCTAGTAGGAGAGAGATAATGTATTTATTGTGTCAAGTATATTTTGAGGAAATAGATAAAGTTGGGTGATATTGTAGTCCTAAAACAAACATAAGTGATATTCCTAGGTAATTTCCCAAACATGGGTGACTATCTAGGGAAATTACTCAGTTAAGAAGGCTAGCTCTTTCTCTAACGAATTTTGATTAACAGGGAAGAGAAAAATCGAATGAGTGTCGTGTAAAATTGTAGAAAAGATGAGAACAAGCAATCAACTTCCAACTTTCATTTAGTTTGAGAGTGAATATGGTGGCTAGCTACTGAATAGGAAGACATGTTTAAAATCGAAAAGCTTTGATGTTATGAAATGTATATATTAAATTTTAAAGACAAATAAAAAATATGTTGAAACTAGCTCTTATATAATATTAGAAAAAAACTAGTCACTAAACATGGATCTTGCACATTTATGACACATTCAACTGTTATAAATCTATATATAATATAAGAAATAACAATTAAAGAACAAAAAGTTCAAAAGATCCATAAAACATCCCTTTTGTGAAAAATATTTGCTAGAAGAGGCTACAAAAGAAGATATATCTTATATAATGCTAATCATTATATACATGAATATCTTACATTAATTATTCTAACTTTTTAAAAACAAATTAAGAATAGAAATTATGAACACAAAAATTTGAAAAATAAAACCTCCCTCTTTTAATTTGGAAAATATTCTCTACATGAAGGTACAAAGACGACATATTTTATTTATGTATATTTACGTTTTCATCTATATTTTCATCATGAATTTTCTTATAGCAATCTTGGCAGTGGCAGATTTAGGATTTCCATTAAGGGGGTTCGAAAAAAAAGAGTAATGCCTAACTCCTAAGATTTGATCTTGGAACCTCAAGGAGAGTTTTGAACCCCTCGACTACTAAGCAAACATCTGATCTTACATTTAGGAGGTTCAAAATCAAAGATATAAAAATTATTTAAAATACCTTAAATATACTACGTAATATTTTGCCGAGGGGGTTCGAATGAACCCTCGACAACCTCTAGGTCTGCCCCTGATTCTTGGGAGCATCACTTCTAGAATAGATCCTGCAATATGCGATTCAAATTTAGTCGAGCAATAAACATCAAATGGAAAACCAAATAAAGAAAAACACATTTCTCCCGAACAGAAAAATATAGAATTTTTTTTTCGTGAATTCTCTAGAGCATTTTGGAAGAGCTTTGGAAATGTGATGTTCACGTGTAATACGTTATACTTCTTTCCAAAATAATAATATTTTAATTTATTTTTTCTTAACCTACTCACACTTTTTATTTTAAAAAACCTAACCGTTTTTGTTTTTTATTTCAATTAAATAACCGGGTTTCATACCGTGGATTTGGTTCCCGGTTTTTTGTTTCCTTGTTTTCTCCTCCAAGCGGTAATCCCACTATATATAACGCTTTTCGCTCAGAAACTGAGAAACCAAAAAAAAAAAAAACACTTTCTCGAATTCTCCACAATAGGTAAACTTTGATCTTCCACCTCTTCATCAATTGTTTTTTAGATTCAGAAATCAATCACGATTTGTAATTCGAAGTGAAAATTTGATATCTAAACTTTGAAACTGTGATGAATGTTGTTTTTGCTGCAGTTTTCATGTATTTTTTTCACTGTTCATCGAGTAGGTGAAATGTCGTAGAAGAAATTGAATTGATTTATTAAGTTTCTCTTGAATTCTCCGCAGCATTTTGGTAAGTTTGATCTATCTGCACTTCAATTTGATATCTAAACTTTGAATCTGTGATGAATGTTGTTTTTGCTGCAGTTTTCATGTATTTTTTCACTGTTCATCGAGTAGGTGAAATGGCGTAGAAGAAATTGGATTGATTTATTAAGTTTCTCTCGAATTCTCAGCAGCATTTTGGTAAGTTTGATCTATCTGCACTTCAATTTGATATCTAAACTTTGATTCTGTGATGAATGTTGTTTTGGCTGAAGTTTCCATGTATTTTTTCACTGTTCAAGCAGGTGAAATGGCGTAGAAGAACTTGGATTAATTTATAAGTTTTCTCTTGAATTCTCCGCAGGATTTTGCTCTACCTGCGCTTCATCAAATTTTTTTTCCGCCGGATAAAACAATAACAAGTGAAAATTCTATATCTAAACTTTGAATTTTTGATGAATTTTTTTTTTTGCTACAGTTTAAACCGGATGTGTTTGTGTTAATTAAATTTTCATTGAGGAGGTGAATGGACAACGGAAATTTTACTATTTGTGAAATTTTAGTTTCATCGAGTAGGTGAAATGGCGTAGAAGAAGTTGGTTTAATTTCCTATGTCTTCTCACGAGTTCTCCGCGGCATTTTGGTAAGTTTGAGCTTGCTCTAATACATACAGCCTCAAAAACATGCTGAAGGATTCAACTGAGTTCTCTTCTAAATCTGTCCCGTTTTTTCTCCAAAATGTCACACTACTACATGAGAAAGAAGAAAATCACCCAAGCAAGTTTCAAGAAAAGTCGCATAAAGTTGCATGCGAGGCAAAGGTGACCTTGAAAATGCTAACTGCACCAACAAGGGTGTCCTCCATCATACATCGACAAATTGGGGGGCTGAAATCCATGAGCCTAACTATAGCCCTCGCCTTTGGCATGGTACGATGTTGCATACAAACATTGTGGTGATAAGGTCCAACTCAATTTTCCCAATCATGTGCACACAAAAACCAAGCTCAGAATTTAACTGGCTCTAGCTATTTGATGACACACAGTGGAGTTCAAGAGAGGGCTACAGTTTGGCTCACGGATTTTAGCAACCCATTTCCCCATGTACGTTGGATGACAATCTTGTTGGGCCAATTTGCATTTTCAGGGTCACCTTTGCCTGACGTGCAGCCTTTTCTGAAACTTGTTTAGGTGATTTTCTTCTTCCCTGTATGAAGTGTAACATTTTTGGGGAAATGAGACTGATTTGGAAGACAATTGAGTCAAGTTATTCAGCATGTTTTAGGGGCAGTATTTGTAGTTAAGAGGACAAAAAATGAAGGAATTTGATTTCCTATATGTCTGTATACATGTGAACTTAAGAAGTTCACTAATACTTGTCAAAAGCAATCAAACATTTTGCTTGTAGTAGCAATTAACACGGAAGCTACGCATGCATATTTTTTGGTCTCATGCGAAGATCGCCGAGAGGGGACAACACATTACACCTCAAAATACTTCTTTTCTAGAATTCCTTTTTCCTTTTTAAACTTCTACAATTTTGAAACTACTGACCAAAATCATTACTTTTTTCGTCTTCTTCCAAGGTAAAAAAATGAAGTAACAGTGCTGAAAAAGTTGATATTTAGGTTCTGGACTCGTAGTTTATTGGTGTCTTCTTTTTTCTTGAATTTTTTAGCTCAGACAGATGCTATTTTCTTTCTTCTGAGAAACCAATTAAAATGACCAGTGCTAAGAAAGTTAATATCTTGTGCTATAAATTAATGTTGGTGTTTATATCAAAGGATTTTCTAAATTATTGTTTCATCCTTGTTGTCTTAGCTAAAATTATAACTGATGAACTCCTTATGAATTTGGTGTCAAATTCTTTACTCTTTTTCTTTTTGAACTATTAAATTCTTATTTGTCATTACCTTCTCCTATTTCTTGTGCAATTGGTTTCTATATTTTTGGTCGTTAGTTCAGACAAACTCTATCAATAGAATTGGAGAAGCATATAACAAAATCAATCTAGTAGTTCTTATATACCATGTGACTGTTTTGATCATCCTTATGAACGCTGAAGGACTAAGGAGAATAGCTTGAGAAGATGTTAAGGCATTGCTGATGGGAAAAAGATAAAAGAGGTATGTAGGGCATGAATCTATGATAATGAAATATCTTACTCTTAACTCTGTTTCCTTCTTAACGTTTGTATAATATATTGACAACATATTATACACTTCATTGAATACATTTTTTGTATTACATGGTAATTGTTTAGTGTCTTTTTTAACGGAGACAAATTCTATTGATAAAACAAGAAAAGTCAATTATACATATATAAATAAATGTTTTGATTGTTTTTGACAAATAGCAAATTAGGATCATACTTTATTCATTAAACCTTTTATTTTAAACTATTGATTTCACATTTATAATGTTATCCTCTTCTCCTATTTTTGTGTAATAATTTTATATGTTTCCGATTGATCATAGCATGTTTAAATAAATTTGACTTGAAAAGTTCAAAATGCAATCAATATAAGAGCTTTTAGGTATCACATGGCCATTATCACTACTAAAGAAAAACATATTTAGAAGACAATATATCTTATATAAAGACTAGTTACTAAACATGGGCTTTGCACATTTTTCGCACATCATTTTTTACAACTTTATATCATGAACAAAAATTAAAAAACAATAAGTTAAAAATAATAAAATCTTTTAATCCAACCCAATTCATCTAAATGGGTCAAATCTTAGTCATGCTTTTAGCCTTTTACCGTGGAGTTTGGAACCCGGTTTTGTTTTCTTGTTTTCACCTCCCAAGCAGTAAACACACTACAAATAATGCTTCTCCCTCACAAACTGAAAAACCACAAAAACACATTTCTCTCGAATTCTCCGCAACATTTTGGTTAGTTTGATCTTCCAGAACTTCTTCAATTATTTTTTTTGACTCATAAAGCAATCACAACTTATAATTCGAAGTGAGAATTAGATATCCGAACTTTTAATCCATGATGAATTTTGTTTTTTGCTACCTTTTTAAAAAAAATATCCATTTTTTGTGTTTGTGTTAATTATATTTTTATCAAGTAGGTGAGATGGTGTAGAAGAAATTGGATTAATTTCCTAGTGTTCTCTCGGACTCTTTGCAGCATTTCGGTGAGTTTGAACTTCTTCTACTTTGTCAAAAAAAATTTGAATCAGAAAATAATCACGTCTTAAACTTTGAATCCACGATGAGTTATGTTTTTGCTACAGTTTAGAGAGTGATTCTCTAATTCCTTTTGAAGAATCAATTCACTAAAAATAGTTCCTTTAATTTTGTATTTTTAAGCTTTTGAATTGAATGGGCTCAATTTTAGTCCATCTTATGGCGTACTTGTTTTGTTGAGGTGTTAATAGGTGGAGACCCCGGTTCCACGGTCCCTTACTAGTAAAGGCTCCCACAGCCAGGGGGTTTGACTAGAAGCAGCCACCCTTGAAAGAGTGCGTAATAGCTCACTGATCGAGCGCTCTTGCGCCGAAGAGGAACGGGGCTAAGCGATTTGCCGAAGCTGTGGGATGTCAAAACACATCGGCGGAGGAGAATGGGAACGAGAACTGGGAAATTAGGGGAGGAATTATAAGGGGTATGGAATTGAAGGTCACCAACATGATCAGGTCTTGGCGCTTTTGATATTTATCGTCATCTGGTATTGTTGTTTTTATTTCTTTCTTGTAGGCTTTCCATTGCTTAACTTGTTAGTTGTTATGCTTACTTCCTATTTTCTTCTTCTGTATACTTGAATTTGTTGTATTTGCGTTGAGGGTCTTTCAGATAACATTCTTTCTACCTCCACGAGGTAGTGGTAAAGCCTGCATACACTCTACCCTACGCTATCAATATGATGTTTTATGTGTACCACTATAATGTCATTTAATTTATGAATTGCTCTTTTAGTATTGAAAATGGAAGCCTATATTTCTTTCTCTTCACCTCGTTCATAGATGGTCATGGTATGAGAGCTTGTATTCATCAGAGGATAGCTTTGGCGGTAAATGTACACTCTTCCAAAAAGTGCATTTACTATAGTTGTTCAAAGCACCCATATTTTGTCTCAGGTTTGTTCATACTTATCCATATTCATTTTTTTTAGGATTGACGTCAGAGTCTACTTAATTTATTTTTTTTAAATATTCCAAATTCATCACCTTGGAAGAAGAAAAAAAATTGATTTTGGTCGGTAGTGTAGAAAAAGTTTAAAAAGGAAAAAAATTCTAAAAAAGAAGAAAACCTAAGGAAGTACCATGAGGTGTAAAACATTGTCCACTTTTGGTGATCTTTGCATGAGACCAAAAAAATTTGCATGCTTAACTTCCGTGTTATTTGTGATACAAGGAAAATAATTGATTGCTTTTGACAAGTAGGAGAAATCAAATTCCTCCATTTTTTATCGTCTTAACTAAAAATACAGCACCTAAAACATGCTAAACAACTCAACCAAGTTCTATTCCAATTTCCAAATCAATCCCATTTGCCCAAAATGTTACACTACTATTACGAAAAGAAGAAAATCATCCAAGCAAGTTTAAGAAAATGTTGCATGTGAGGCAAAAGTGGTCCTGAAAATGCTAGTTGCACATACAAGGGTGTTCGCCCATCATACATGGGAAAAAGGGTGGCTGAAATCGATGAGCCTAACTATGACTTTCACCTTTAGCTTGGAACTTTTGAGACTTCTTACGATGTTGTTGCATACAACCGTGTGGTGATAAGGTCCGTCCAACTCAATTTTCCTGATCATGTGCACGCAAAAACCAAGCTCAGAATTTAACTGGCTCAAGCAGTTTGACACACAATGGGGTTCTAGAGAGGACTATGGTTTGAGTCGCGGATTTCTGCTACCCATTTCCCTTGGTGCGTTGGCGAAGAACACCTTTGTTGGTGCAACTGGCATTTTCAGGGCCATTTTTGCCTCGCATGCAACCTTTTCTGAAACTTGCCGAGGTGATTTTCTTCTTCCTAGTATAGTAGTGCAACATTGTTGAGGAAATGGGACTGATTTGGAAGAGAACTGAGTTAAGTTGTTCAACATGTTTTAAGGGCAGTATTTGTAGTTAGGAAGACCAAAAATGGAGGAATTTGCTTTTTCCTATGTGTCTGTATACATGTGAACTTAGAAAATTCACTTATACTTGTCAAAACAATCAATCATCTTGCTTGTAGTAGTAATTAGCACGGAAGCTACGCATGCATATTTTTTGGTCTCATGCAAAGATCGTCGAGAGGGGACAACGCAATACACCTCAGAATACTTCTTTTCTTGAATTTTTTTCCTTTTTAAACTTTTCCAATTTTAACACTGCTGACCAAAATTATTACTTTTTTGTCTTATTTCAAGGTAAATGAATTTGAATGTTTATATAAAAAAAATGAAGTAAACCCTAACGTTAGTGCTGAAAAAGTTGAATGTGGATAATTATGGACTAGAGAACTTGAGTTAAAAGATGGGTGCTTTGAGTAAATGTACACGGTACATTTTCGGTACATTTACTGCTGAAGCTACCTTATGATAAATACAAGCTCTCATAAGTCATACCATGTCCATCTGGGGACAAGGGAAAGAGAAGGATATAGGATATGTAGTCTTCTATTTCAAACACTAAAAATCAATCTCATAAATGAAATAACATTATAGTATTGGGTTGCACATAAAGTATCACATTGATATTTAGTTACGGACTCGTAGTTTGCTGGTGTGATCTTTTTCTTGAATTTTTAGCTCAGATGCTATTTTCTTTGTTCTTAGAAACCAACTAAAATGACCTATGCTAAGAAAGTTAATATTTTTTGCTATAAATTAACGTTGGTGTTTATATTAGAGGTGTTTCTAAATTATTGTTTCCTCCTTTTTGTCTTAGCTAAAATGTTATGTATATATAACTGATGAACTCTTTATGAATTTGGTGTTAAAGTCTTTTTCTTTTCCTTTTTGAACTATTCAATTCTATGTATTATTTCTTGTGCAATTGGTTTCTATATTTTTGGTTGACAGTTCAGACAAACTCCATCAATAGAATTGGGGATGCGTATAAAAAAATCAATCTAATAGTTCTTATATACCATGTGGCTGTTTTGATCATCGTTATGAACGTTGAAGGACCAAAAAGAATAGCTTGAGAAGATGTTAATGCATTGCTGATGGAAAAAGATACAAGAGGTAAGTAGGGCATGAATCTATGATAATGAAATATCTTACTTAACTTATTTTCCTTCTTAACCTTTTATTCCTGTTTTACTAGATCAGCTGATTATGTTTTTTTCCTATTTGTTGCACAATTGTTCTTTTGTAATTTCGACTGATAGTTCAGATAAACTCTATCGATAAGACATAAAAAGTCTGCTTCGTAATCAATTTACATTTTGTACTACGCAATCAATGTAATAGCTTTTAATTTTGCAGCTTCATTGAATAGTGACTGTTGATGAAATCATCACTTCTTCTTCATTGATTGATATCTTCCCAAAAGCCAATTATGAGGTGAGTATGAAAAAACTGCAGTTCTTTCTCCATGGAGTGTAGATCTATCAATGTGTCATTGTATAGAAGTCGAAGCCTATATTTTTCTATTTATCAGCCATTCTAAAATGAATTTCGATTTTGCTACAGTTTTCAAATTTTTTCCCCAATGGATATCTAAATTGGCTTGATTTCCTAAGGTTTAGAGAGTGATTCTCTAATTCATTTTGAAGAATCAATTCAGTAAATAGCTCCTTCATATAATATTTTTTTAAAAAAAAATTGAAATGTGTGGGCTCAAATTTAGTCCATCTTATGATGTACTTACTTTGTTGAGGTGTTAATAGTGGAAGGGGAAATTGACGGAGGAGATTACAAGGTAAGGGATTCGAACCACACCAACAGGCCTAGTGACACTTCTTGTTTACTAGTTGTTAGTACATTGACATGTGCATTTTTTTGTGTGGTAAATATGGAATGATTATTGATTTTCCTTTAAATTTGGATTTGAGACAGAATGTTGGTGCTAATTCTCCTATTCATCTGTAATTCTGTATAACAGGTAAATGCCATGCTTGAGCGCCAAGTTACTGTTAGCAGAATTCTTGGATACACAGTTGTGTGAATCCGGCTGCTCTTTTGTGGTCAGTAATTTCACCCATGTGCTTTGTATTCTTGTTGTTCTTGCTATTGATATCTATCATCATCTGTTTATTGCGTTTCGGTTCTTATTTCGTTCTTGTAGTCTTTGCACTGCTTCTCTTATTAGTCGTTATGTTTACTTCACTATTTTCTTTTTTTGTATATCTAGATTTGCTGAATTTTGAGTCAAGGGTCTTTGGGAAACAACCTCTCTAACTCTACGAGGTGGTAAAGCCTGTGTATACTACATCCTCTCCAAACCCCACTTGTAGAATTTTACTGGTATGTTTTCGAAAATCCTCTCCTTTTATTGATATTAGAGTGAGAAGGTGAGCCTATGTTCATTTTGCATTTTAGTGCTGTTTATAGAATTGATAAGTTGTTCTCTTTTGTTGTTCTTTTAAAGATATCACATGTCTTTAAGTTTGGCATTGCATTGTTATTCAAAAGTGCAAACCATTGTCCACTCTTGGCGACCTTTGCATGGGACCAAAAAAAAACTTGCATGTTAAATACTATATAAAGAAGATGTTTGATTGCTTTTGAGAAGTATTAGGGAATTTCACAAGTTCACATATATATATATATACACATAGCAGAAATCAAATTCCTTTATTTTCTGCCTTTTTAACTACAAATACAACCTTAAAACATGTTGAACAACTCAACTCAATTCTCTTGCAAATCCATCTCTTTTCCCAAAATGTTACACCTCTATACATGGAAGAAGAAAATCAACCAAGCAACTTTCAAGAAAGGTTGCATGTGAAGAAAAGGTGGCCCTGGAAATGCTAGTTACAGCTACAAGGATGTTCTCTAACGTACGTAGGGTAAATGGATGGCTGAAACCGTGGCCCTCACCTTTGGCTCGGTACTTTTGAGACTTCTTACGATGTTGTTTCCATATAAACTTTATGGTAATAAGGCTCAACTCAATTTTTCTGATCATGTGCACACCAAAAACCCAACCTAGAATTCAATTGACTTAAGCAGCTTGACATACACTGGAGTTCCAGAGAGACTGAATATGGTGACAATGATTTCGAAAGCAACTGTTTCTCTGCAGGGAAAGCTTCATTTCCATTACCGGATATCAACAGAAAGGTTGAAAAGGACAACAATGGTGAAAATGTAGGATTTGGTGGAGTGTGGAAAGATTTGAATGCCAACTTATCGAAGATTGATCATCATGGATTTTAGCCACTTATTTGCCCCACGTACGTTGCCAAACACCTTGCTAAGTGCAACTAGCATTTTTAGGTCCACCTTTGTCTTGCATTCAACCTTCCCTGGTTTCTTCTTCCATGTATAGCAGTGTGATATTTTGGGGAAATGAGACCGATTTGCAAGAGAATTTAGTTGTGTTCAGTATGTTTTATAGGTTGTATTTGACAGAAAAGGGAGAAATTTGGTTTCTCTTAGGTGCCTATATGCATGTGAATTTTTGAAAGTTCACTGATATACTTGTCAAAGGCAATCAAACATCTGGCTTGTAGTAGCAATTAAAACGGAAGCTACGCATGTAATTTCTTTTTTCAGTCTCATGCAAAGATCATCAAGAGGGGACAATGCTTTACACCTCAGAATACTTCTCTTTTCTAGAACTTCTTTTCCTTCTTAACTTTTGATTCCCGTTTTACTACATCACCTGCATAATCATTTATTCCTTATTTATCTTTTCTTTTGCATGTATACATTTTTTATTTAGGAAGTTGGGGTTTCAAGAATGGAAGGTGGACTAAATAATCAAATGCATGTCGAATTTTTTGTTGGAGTTGATCGGAAGGATGACTGAACAAGATGTTATTGTGATCTGCGAGCAGAAAAGTGTACATTATATATCACTATCGCCAAAGAGAAACATATGTAGAAGATGATATTTCTCATATAAAGACTAGTCTCTAAACACGGGCTTTGCACGTCATTTTTTACAAATTTATAGCACGAACTTATAATTTGAAGTGAATATCGATATCCATGATGAATGTTGCTTGTACTACAGTTTTCATAATTTTTTTTCACTGTATGTAATTATATTTTCATCGAGTAGGTGAAATGATGTAGAAGTGTTATATTCTAGGTGTTTTGATGATACTCACAAATGCAGGGACTCGGTCCCTGGCAGAGTGCTCTCGTCCAGATTCAAAGTGGTGTACAACTGTAAAGCAGAAAGTGCAGCGTACTTCACCAATGAGAAGGGAGGACGAGGTTGTTTGTTTTAGTGGTCAAAACTCTTGTTAGTGATTGATATATACAACAATAAACAAACAACATTATTCATTCAAAAAGGAGAGAGAGCTAGCAAGTCTATTCAAGACTCACAAAGAAAACACTGCAAGGGGCCTGGTCTCGGAAAGACGGTGTGCGTGAAAAGGTCAAAAGACAGTTGTCTAAAAGTTGTCACATCTGACATGGTGGGTGCATAGCTTTTCAGAATAGCAGGCTCTCAGCCAATGGTGTCATCCCTAGGGGTTTGTATCCATTTGATATAGTCTCTTCTCCAAAACACAAACTCAAGATTTGGCAAACAAAGCTGTGAATTTCTAACAATTCATAAGCTCAACAAGAAAAGGTCATCTTCAAGGAAGAACACTGCTCATGCTCAACAAAGGGACCTGATAGAGTGCTGAAGTGTCTTTATTGTATTTTGAGCTGTGTCTTATGTGCTTAAATTGTAAATCTACTCCTAAGTTATAAAAGATAGTAGATCGGTTGTTTGTCTAAGTATTTAGTTTGAGTCGTATTAACTAGAGTTAGTTAGTCGAATCATCTAAGTTTTGGTCAAGCCTTTTTACATCATTGTTTTGATGTTCTCTTGGGTAGAGTAGTGTCAACTAGAGTTAGTCTTGTTTTGAGTGGGTTTTTAAAGTCTAGATCAACTAGAGTTAGTTGGTTTAGTGGGCAATAAAGTTATTGCCACATAAAGGAGAAGGAATTAAAGAGTTTTAATTCCTGTGCTTAAATTGTAAATTCGATATCCATGATGATTGTTGCTTTTACTGCAGTTTTCATAACGCAAATAACGAATACAGTAAAAAGAGATCATAATTGAGGGTGTAAACATTTTCATACATTGAGTAACTTTTAAGAGAACCATATCATCGTGTATTTCTAAACAATCAATGAAGTAATGTTCCATTATCGCGATGAATATCAGGAAGGTCAGGACTAATGGAGAACTTCAACCATTTCTTCTTCTCAATGTGTTTAAGACAAGGTTGCATAACCAACCCAATTGCAACAGCAGCAAGGCTTATTATCATGACTTTAACGGTTGAAAACGCTAAAACAACACAAACGAGTATGGTTGGAGGCATACACAGTAGAATGGCTCCGATTGTTCCACCAGGTATCTTGAAAGGGCGCGATGCATTTGGAAACTTTATCCTTAATCGTACGAATGCTATGAATTCCAAGATCATTCCAAAGCAATACAAGAAGTTTTCTGCAGCTATAATCTCTTGAAAACTCATCCATGATAGTAAAAGCACACCTGAAGCTGAGAGGAGGATCCCGACTAGAGGTGTTCCATGACGTGATCTTTTGGCAAAGAACTCCGGTAGCATCCCTCTCTCAGCCATACCAAGTAGCTGAAATGAGTCGCTGCTCATTTCAGCTACAAATGTACCCATATTTGACAATGCAGCAGCCCCTTGAATCCACCATCTTAGCCACACTCCTCCAAGTATTTTCGCAATGTCTGAGAAATAGCCATCCGTCCACAGGTCACGCTCGAGTGGAACAGCTCCAGTACCAACTAATAGAGGGAAAAAGTACGATAAAACGACTAGAATCACAGCATAAAACAGAGCTTTAGGCAGAGTTTTCTTCGGGTTATGTACTTCTCCTACTAGAGTACTTATAGAGTCCCAATAATTCAGATTCCAAAAGAGAGTGTTTAGATACAAGTTCCAATCCACACTGTGCACATCCATCACCAACCACCTCGTGGGCCTTAGTTTTGGAATCGAGATCAACCCCATAACAACAAAAGGTAGAATCGACAATATCCCGAGCAGAACAGCAACCCATCCAACAATAGTTAAACCCCTATAGTTCATGTATGTAAGGACCAAAGTAATGCCTTTGACCGCGATAACACGAGGAAGTCCACCACCTAATGCAGGAACTCCTGATTTCAGATAATCAAGAAACAAGACCGGGTAAAGAGCGTTATCGATGACTCCACTCAACCATTTCACCCAACCTTGTTGAAAGCCCCAGTATGGACCTAATGCAGATGAAACCCAAACAACATATCCGCTATTTTCGGGGAACATGGTGCCTAATTCAGCTGTTATAAGAGCCTCAGGTACACTCCATATAATTGGGAAAACTAAGAATCCAACAAGTGCAAGAAGTGGACCAGCTGCTTGTACAGTGTCTTCAACACCAAATGGTCCACCTGATACTTCATAGAAAATGAGAAAAACTAAAGGCAATAGAGAAAGTTTCCCATCATTATTTGCTCTTGAAGAAGAAACAACTTCATTAATCTCTATGTATTCTGCATTATTACACTCTCCCATTGGAATTGTAGCTTCTCTTTGAGGTAAGTCCCTTACTTTCTGCATTTAGAATCAAATCTTTAACATTACCATCTCATTGAAATTAAGTAAACAACAACAACATATATACTCAACAAGTGAGATCTAGCGTTTACGCTGATCTTGCCCTACCTTAGAATATAGAGAGACTGTTTTCGATAGATCCTCGGACAGTGAAAGAAGTCATGGCCAAAAAAAAACTAAAGAAAGAAGGACAAAACATTCGCAAAAGGAACAGTAACTACAACAAAAGAAGACAATAATAATCGGGGTACAAGAAACAATAAAAAGTAACAGAAATTGAATAACATTAAACTACAACAGTAATACTACAATTATTAGTATGAAAAGATAAGCGACATAACACTCAATGTACTTACTAACTTTCTATCCTAATTTGTATACTCCCTAAGCTCTTATCTAAGGTCATATTTTTAGTAAGCTACAAATGTGCTTGCTAAAGCAAATAAAGGTTGCCACCCTAATCCATGTTCTCCATAAGCTCCTATCTTAGGTCATATCCTTGATAAACTAGTTGTGTCATGTCCTGTTGATTATAGTGCTAAAGCAAATAAAGGTTGCTACCCTAATCCGTAACCTCCTATCTAAGGTTATGCACTCGCTTAGCTATAGTTGTGTCATATCATGTTGATTATCATGCTAAAGCAAATAAAGATTGTTATTCCTATCTAAGGTCATATCCTCGATAAACTACAGTTGTGTTAGATTCCATCTAATCACCTCTTCCCAAGAATCATCTAGCTAAAGCAAATAAAGGAGCAAACTTTACCAACTTATGACATAGTTCTTCACTAAAAATCAAATCTTTATACAGAAACAAAAGCAAAACAAACAAAAAAAACAAAATTGCTTAGTGGGTCATCAGATTCTTGAACAATAAGTAAGAAAAAACAATTAGAAAAGAAAAAAACATGAATCCACTCAAACTATGTTATACATATGGAAGTTTTTTTTTTTTTTTAAAAAAAAAGTTTAATAATTTACCTAAACTGAACTCATCAACTTTAGTTCTTGAATCTGTTCTTTGCTGAGATTAAAAAAATTGCAGAAAGTTGAGAGAAAACATAGATTTTATTTTGATAAACTCTATGAGTAGTGAATATTTTCATGGTATTTTGTTCTGCAGCACTCTGTTGTTGTTCTGCTAAGTACACTCACAAGTCACAGTCCCCCCACTACAATATTTTTTTGTTTTTTTTTTCACTTTTTTTGTCTTTTTAAGAAAATGTATTTATTAGGCATTTATATTATTTTTTTTATTATCAAATTTGTGTAAAGTTACAGACTTTAAGTTAATTAATTATTTTTAAAAAATGATAAAGTAGAGATGAAAGGAAAGATTATTGGAGATTTTGAAATTAAGAGAAAAAGTAGAGGTAAAATGGAATTATTAAAAATATTTTATGTGTCCGCTTTGAGCTTAGGCCGTCATTAATTTGACTTAATACATAAACAAATATTTATACTTGACTTCAGTAGGCTAGTAAGCATTTCAACTTTTAGAGTGCATGTGAGCATACTAGACGTTTCAATTCATTTTCACTCTGTTAGATAAACACTTTAACTAACAAAATAATTATTTAACACCTTCAAAATTTATGTATTATGGGTGTCTACAAGATACAACACAGACGAGTTAGAATGTTTAGTTCACCATCAAGATCAAGTTGAGGTGATTAGAAGTATGTACACTCTCAAAGTTAAAGTATTTATTTGTCAGAGGCTAAATTTAATGTTTGTTTATATAGGATGTCAATATATTTTATACCACAATTTAGACACTAAAATTTTGGCACTCCAACTTTTTTTTTTAAAAAAAAAGGAGACATTAGAGGCCCCTATTGTTCTCAACACCATGAAACTTCATCATTATCTCCTTAAAGCTGTCTATGTTTTTACATTGTAACTAAGAAAAGAAACATGTGTAATAATTATTCTCAAGTGCTTTTGTAGCTTAATTTAGTAAAACAATTTTAATAATCTTTTTCAAAAGTAATTTGTAAAAAACAACAATAAACAAAGAACTTATTGAACTAATTAAAACTCTCTCCTCTAGTTTATGAGAATTATAAATATCTTCCCTCTTTTCTTGATAAAAAGAACTACACTATTTATATACTCTCGTCATCACAAAATAAATATTGTTTTACTTCATGTAACGTTCATTAAGAAAAATGTTCAACACAAGGTATAATTTATTAAAATTATCTCTATTTATTAGATGTTTCTCAAAAACTGAACACTATTTTCAGTAGCCCATCAATTAGTTAACTATTGATATATTTTAATTAATGATCATATATTTAAGAAGAACTAGTTAATTATTTAATATAAGAGTGTAGTTTAAAACAAGAATTATTTAAAGCGGTATTTATTTTAGGACAAATTTTCTTTTTATTAAAATACGGAGAGTAGTTATATTTGTTGTCATGATTATTATATAAAGTAAACTAAGTTAAGCATGCGTCAATTATTTGTTATAATAATATATGTCTTTGCATGTGTGTTTTCTTTTCTTTTTTTTCCCATCAAAATTCAAAGATAATTATTATTTAAAATTAGTGCACTCATTGTGGCGTGCAGAAAATACTCTTTTTTATTTTCCAACCAACATGTAAACCCCACCAAATCCCATAACATTCAACAAAAACACATAACTCAAAGTAACATATATAATAAGGTTAAGTTAAATTAGAAATTAAAACTCTATATGAATAAATAAATATTTAATAAGTGTCTAAACAAGGTGTAATTTGTGTATACATATTGATTATTCACATATGATACCGTGATTATTTATTAATTCAGGGTGAAGTCAGGTAGGGATAAATAGATTCATTCGAACACTAAACATGTATATATATAGATGTTGAGTTTTATTGATTATTTATATATTTATATATTTATATTTTTGAACTCCGTTAATAATAATTCTGTTTTTGTTACTGCATTAATCATATGTTACATATTGGTTAAATTTTGTAAAATTTATATTCCCTCCGTCTCATTTTAGCTATTACTATAGCTTTAAAAACTTTGTTCCAAATTGATAATCATCTTTGGAATTCATGACTAAAATAAAATGAACAATTATTTTCAAGTATATCCTTACATTAAAGTAGAGAGCATAAAATTTAAGATTAAACAATCAATTTAATTTTATCATGTGTTGTATTTATTATTTTTTAATAGAGATAAAAATAGGTAAAGTGACAGTTAAATGTGCTTAAATGAATAACTCTTATCTTTATGATATCAACACGTTTTCATTTAGCCCCAAAAATTAAAATTAAATAAAACACATATAAAGTATAACAAACACATACGAAGCATACCCTTTAGTTAGTAGACATATCAACATGAATTTAAATTAATCAACATTTTAATGTAAGTATCGAATACTGAATAAAAAAAAAGATACAAAGCATTTATAGAAATATATAAAAATAAAAGAGGAATGCAACTTATCTTACCTAAGTTTATAGGAATACAAAGTCTTAATTTTAAGTTAGAACAAGTAAAAATAAATATTTATCTTTTATATAGTAAACACATAAAAGTAAACGAAAGGAGAAATTTAGTTTTATATATATATAAGGATTAAGATAATATTTTGACGAAAAAAGATTGAATTCTAAACCCCTTATGATATCCTGACTCCACCTCACTCATCACATGAAAAAAATGAACAAAGAAAAGTAGGAATTTAGCCATTTTTTAGGGTAACGATTCGTAACCGTCAGTAAGATTAGTAACTTAAAAAATAAGACAAAGTTATTTATTGGAACATGTTGAATAATATGGATAGTGAAAAGTGAAAAATATTTTTTACGCTATCAGTATATATAAATTCATTAATTAATTAATTACCTGATCATCACCATTCTGCACAAATTTATCATTTTGTGTTGTTGTAGGGGAAGAAAGAGCAGATGTTTTTTTTTCAGCTACTGCTACTTGTTGTTGCGCATTGGGAACTTCAATGGAGGATTTTGTTTCTGATTTTGTTGTCATTATTTTTTTTAAAAAACACAAAATAGGAGAAGAAAAAAAAAATCTTAGTTAAGAAGTGAAAGAAATTAAAATTAAAATTAAAATAGAGAGAAAGGTGAGGAATTTTGAGATATTTTCATGTTTTGATGGAATAATAATAATAATAATAATAATAATAATAATAAGACTTAAAAGAAGAAAATTGGAGAGGGTTGTGGGTGATGATAAGAAAGTGAGACTTATATAGAGTGAGTGATTAGGAAGAAAGTGAGTGTTGTTTAAAGAGTTTAATTGATGGGGTTTGTCCACTTTTAACTATATTATAGTAAAAGGAAAAATCTTTTTGGCGAGAGAATTTGGTTAGAATGATATTTTATTTATGTTATTTTATCTTTTTAAATATTTTTACCCTTTTAACTTTAATATATTTTAACTAAAAAATGGTAAAAAGATCATTTTATTTTAAAATAAAAAAACATTATAGTTTTTTTAATTTTCTAGTCAAATCCTGGCCAAATTTTCTGGTCATTTAGCACTTATCATTATAAAATTAATGTGGCTAAATAGACATGCTTATTAAAGATAGCTGTGAAATTAAGATTTGAAGTTTATGAATTCAGGATTTTAGTCTTTTGAGTTATTAATTAAAGACATGTCATTAAAAATAGAGATAAAACAAGATTTAAGGCGTATGAATTTAGGATTTCAAGTCTTTTAATTAAAAGGCTTGTCATTTAAAAAAAATCAGCGATTTGAAACTTATGAATTCAAAATTTTAGTTATTTTGAGTTATTGAAGATATGTCATTAAAGACAAGGTGAAACAGTATTTAAAGCTTATTAATTCAGTTATTTAGTCTTTTTGAATTACTAAAAACGTATCATTAAAGGTAAATGCGAAATAGGATTTGAAGCTTTTCTTTTTGAATTACTAATTCTTATATTAATAATTTATGCATACTAAATTTCTTAAGACAATATAAGCTTTGGCCTAAAATTAAGGGCAACTTTCACAAATATCCACTAAAATATTTTTAATTAAGCTTCATAGCTATAATTTGCTAATTAAGATTCGTAGCTACATGTTAGAGGGAGGAGAGAGGCGAGTGAGATTGGGAGAGAGGAGAGAGGAGAGCGAGAGAGGGTAGAGAGGTGAGTTGTATATGTATATTTGTCAGATAATTGTATATATGTAACTGATGTACATATGTATTTGTATATCTGGCGAGCGAGATTGAGACATGGAGGAGAGAGACGAGTGAGAGAGCGCAGAGAGTAGAGAGAGGCGATTGCATTTGTCTATATGTATATGAATAATTTGTATTTGTATAAGTGAGAGGAGAGGCGAGGCGAGAGAGGCACACCCAATTACAACTAAAATTAAGGTGCGAACCGTAATTAATTCAAATTATAGCTATATTAGCTAATTAATTAGTATATATTTACTTATCCGCATAATTTTTCCTTCATCGAACTCACTTTCTACACTTCAGTTATACCCCTAATTGAAGAATTGTTTGATTCGTGAGTTAAGCTACCTAGGATAAAAGATTAATTCTAGAATAAAAAATGACTATTTTATCCAGATTTGGTTGAGCTTTTAGTTTTGAAGTTAGCAATCTCGTAATTATTTATACCACAATTATGATATTATTATTTTTATATCATATTTAACAAAATTAGAAAGGTGTGTCATTCTTTCTTTCTTGTTCCAAATAGAGGCAAGTAGTCAAACGAACAGTAGTCATTATCAGATCTATTCATGTATTTGGGAATTCCAAATCCAATAATAATTTATTTATTTGATGTTTCTCTTTTTATTTTTATAATAATTTAAATAATATTTGTTACTTTCTCCATTTCATATTAATTGAATTTTTGAGACATTTTTCATTTTTTAAATTAACTTAATTGTTCAGTTTTCAAGACTACTTTTAAAGTGTTCTTCCAATTTTACCCTTCATTTTGGTTTTAAGAGTGATGACTTCAATAAATTTAACAATAATTAATAAGGGTAAAAATGGAAAATTATGTTCAATTTATGTCTTAATTTACTTTTCTTAAAGGGTATGAAACACCTCAAAAATTCAATTAATATGAAACGGAGGGAGTATATGTGAACTGAAATTTGAACCAATCCCATCATGATCAAGCTATATGGTTGTCTATTTTATTCTCTGATTGTGGGGGTGGTGGGTACTAGGTGGGGTGTTTTTCGAAATTAATTTAATTTAATAATTAATTAATTAATAAGTGGGAATGATGCTTTATTTTGAAGTTATCTGGAAATCATAAAGGAATTTATTAATTTATCACATATTAAATCTACAATTCAGTTTTTTTTATTTCAAATCGTGATTTAAAAATTCAGAATTTATACAATTATTTCACCTATGATTAGAGGTATGTTTGGTTTAATTTAAAATTAGATTTATGTTTTATATCTTATAATATAATCTCTCTTGTGATCTTAAATAAATTTCTCACATCGTGAACTCAAATATATATATATATATAGTTTTGTGAACTCTCAAAGTATTAGTTTTTGTTAGGATTATCAAACTTAGCAAATTTGTGTGCTTTTTACCTCTCCACTTTTCCCCCCTTTTGAGGATTTTGTGCAAATGCCGTCTACCTACTCTTACCAACCAAATCTCATACTATTTGATTTTAAGTAATGAGATTCGACATCTATTATATGTTCAAAAAAAAAAAATGATTTTGATGGTGGGAATTGCGATAAATTTTGAGCCAATCCAAATATTGCCTTCTCGAAAAGTAAGAAAAGGGTCCATTGTGATGCCTGTCTTTTTATAAATTTATTTATTTTTATATCAATTACATGATCAAAATATTTTTTATTTATACATAAGAGATTTGACGATAAAATATATATTTAAAATATTGGAGGATTATTTTCTTTCAAATTATAAAGGATTATGTTTGAACAATTTCTTCCTTAGGGAGAACATGTCTTTTTTTTTTTAGACGTTTTTTATAGCACGAGCATACGATATTTTCGTATTATTCATGATTAATATATAAAGCGTGAATAATATAATATAAGCTTAATATTGAGTAGATCAAGAATAAAAATGAATATCATGATAAAATAAATAAAAGACATTATGCTCAATCCAACTCGAAAAATTAGTTTATATGATGTGAATTGTCCAAAGTCATTTTAAAAAATAATACCTCTACATTTGTAAACATGTGTTAAAAGAATGGCTACTACTTTCTTCCTTTAATTATTAATTAAAAAATCTGTTAAATATTCAAAACCCACCACAAAAAGTGTAGACATACCTATATTACGTGTTTTTTTCCCTGTAAAATAAGAAATATTAAGTATTATTAGTAATTAAATATTTGTGCACATGTCGAAGAACACAAATAGATATGACCCATTTGAATTATGAAATGCAAGCACATAGAGTACTTTGTTCTATATTTTTGTGATTAGTCAAACCAAATTGCATAATATTGACCAACTTTTGGTTTTGCATATGCACTAAAAATGGCATGCTATTCAACACATTTTTTCCAAGGTATATATATATATTCTTCGGTTATTATATTATCTATGATTGTTATTGTTCTTTTCTATATTAGTTACTTTTATACTTTTATATTTTCTTTTCTAACCTGCTTCGATGCAACATGCTTTAAAGAAAAATTTATTTTACAAAAATTGTTTTGAAGGGTGATAACTGGTGAGTTAAATATCTTTTGTTCGAAAATTACGTGGATAAGAAAAATATTGTTTATATAAATCAAAATTACTTCTGATAGATATATTTTATAAATCAGAAACACCATTAAGGATATTTTTGTGTTTGATATTAAGTATTATCAATTTATATATGTTTAGTGCACCCTAACATATACTAATTAATACTTCATAAACATTTCTTAAAAAATTACACAAACTTAATTACATTTACATGTATATCCACCAAGAGGATTTACAATGTAATCTATGTGTTCACGTGAATTCAAAAACATTTTGCCCAAATTATATATATAATTAAAAAATTTACTGAATATCTATTTAACTGTCAATTCAACTATTATTATTATTATTATTATTATATGTCAACTTAAAATTGCTAGCTATAGAGTTCATAAATTTTAAATCATGAATCGACCTTTGAACCAGACCTAAATATTGTATTTTATTCCAAGATACCTAGTATTAATTTATAAACATTATATATTTTAGAGAAATGTCACTCATAATAAATTAATGAACAAAAAAGGAGGTTAACATGATTAACATTTTTTCAAATTTCCATATTTTTCCCCCTTTTTTGGGGTGGGGGTGGGGTGGGTGGAGGGTTGGTGGTGGTAGGGCAACAACTTTTATTTTAGTGTTAATTCATTCATCCCACGCGTGACTTTATTTAAAGCTTTTTGAAGATTCTTAGTACTTCATATATCCATAAAGCCAAAACACAATTAGAAAAAGCTTTCATAATTTTGTCAAAAAGTTAGAGGACAACATAAGAAGAATATGAAGGAATTAAAGAAGATTTAATTGATGTAAAAAAAGAATTCAATTGTTGAGTACTAAGAGTCTTCATCACGGTGGGGTGATAAGTACTCATTCATCCTTAATTAGAGGTCTTGGATACGAGTCCCCTGGGTACGGAGATCGTCTTTGCTAGGGAGCACTTTATCCTCTAATGTGGGACTTCCAACATGAATTCGGATTTAATCGGACTCAAACATGGACACCGGACACCGAACGGAAAAAAAGGAGAAGAAAAAAAGCCTCCATTGTGGATCATGCATTATTATTATTATTATTACTTCTTCTAGGTTTTAGCACTTATTTTTTCCTCCTTTTGTTGTTATTAGGTGAAAGCTACAACTTCAATGGATAAATACTCCGATATTTTGAATAATTAATTTTATCGTCATTATGTAATTTAATAAAATGAAACATGCATTAGTTAACCATGATTAAGTGATAAAGTTTATGCGCAAATTCAAATCTACATGCTTAAATATTTTAATTTGATGATCATATGATTTTTGTGCTTAAACTACTAAACTTACATTTGATGACTAAATTGTATGAAGAACAAATTAAAGCTCAACCAATTAGCCAAGTCAAAAGTAATTAAATTTTATGATTAGATTTAATTTTTTATTGTGTATAAATATACATTGAATGTATATTTTTTATATATTTGACTAGCGATTGTAACTATAATGCGGTAATTGAAAGGCTTGTACAAAACTCTTAATCTAGTGCAAGTTATTGTGTATGAGAGGCTTTATATCGTATAGTCGTACATCAAAATAATATATAAAATATATATTATATACATATAATTAATTTATAATATAAATATAGTACATACTTAATATATAATTTTTATATATTTCAACTCGTAATTATAATTATTTTGACCGATTGACCAATATGTTAAGCTTATCATGAATGGCTAGCCTACTAATCAATAGTGAAGCCCAACTATATAATTTAACCCAAACAGAATTGGGCCTTAATTAGGGAGAAGACACAAGTACCCCCTAAATTATGATCAAAATCTCATAGACACACCTTAACTAAACTAAGGTCCTATTTTACCCCCTGAACTCATTTTATATATAATATTGTACACCTTTTAGCTTATGTGGCACACTCCGTGACTCCACGCAGTTGATGCGCGTAGAAGATATTTGGATGCCACGTAAGCAAAAAAATTGTACAAAATTACAAAAAAAATTAGTTCCTATTACCCTCCTGAACTCATTTTATATATAATATTGTACACCTTTTAGCTTATGTGGCACACTCCGTGACTCCACGCAGTTGATGCGCGTAGAAGATATTTGGATGCCACGTAAGCAAAAAAATTGTACAAAATTACAAAAAAAATTAGTTCAGGGGTAATAGAATCTTAGTTTAGTTGAGGTGTGTTTCTGGAATTTGGGTCATAGTCTAGGGAGGTACTTCTACCTTTTCCCTAATTAATTCGTATTTAAGGCTGATTTTTGCAAAGGCATAATACATAAATTGGACCCTAAACTTGGCTTCAAATTATAACTTTGACCTTTAACTTTGTCACTGCACAAGTAGGCACTTTAACTATCCAAAACTTAAACAAAAAAACACTCGAATCCTACCTGGCAAAATGCGTGAAATACACCCAAATTAGGCGCGTCAAAGGTAAATTCAAGGGCCCAAACAGTAAAAAAAATATTGAAAAGACTATTAAATCCTTAATCAATCCTTAATTAAATTTCACTTTATTCTCTTTCTAATTTTTTCAACATTTTCCCCTCTCTTTTTTTTTGCATTATTTATTGTTCATTGCAAAATGCACAAATTGCAAGTGACATTTAATTATTTTTTGTTATTGTAGAAAAAAAAGTTATTATGAAGTTTTTTTATTTTTCCCTATATCTATTGTAAGCAAGATGAGGTGAGTATACACTTGTAAAAATCGAATGCACTCTAAGTCCGAAGACTCTCAATCAACCACTCCGATCCACACTTAAAGGACTCCTTACATTTTGATTAGCTATCAGATTGCTACTCAAACTTGACAAAGATCTTGGAAAAGTTCATTTAGACATTTTATCAAACAGTTCAAGTGCACCATTTTACTTAACAATTTTTAGCACTCCATGTTTATCTATTAGCCTCCGAAAATTCATAATGACAATCATAATACAC
Organism: Solanum tuberosum; assembly: GCF_000226075.1. NCBI lineage: Eukaryota > Viridiplantae > Streptophyta > Magnoliopsida > Solanales > Solanaceae > Solanum > Solanum tuberosum. The sequence goes on along the minus strand of NW_006239268.1, from coordinate 298,065 downwards.
AAAGTATCATTTTTTCTCACCAAGTATTTGACAACTTAAAAGCACAAAGACACTTCAAACTAAAACAAAGAAGAATAAGTTAATTGATTTTCATGTCTTCCTATATCTATGGATTGTACTGAAATAATTTTGCAACAAAAACGTTAGTTTCCTCTAGTGATTCCCATATTGGCTTGAACATCTGACTAACAGTATGAAATTCTTATTTGTAAAGTGTTGAACCTTGATACCTTGACTAAATTAAGGAAGAAGAATAGGTAATCGTTCAAGTATATAAAATTTCTGCACATATCTTGAACAAAATTTTCTTTGATTTGGATACAAGGGGCATGGATTTTAGAAATTTAGATTAGGGTTTTTTTTAGAAGAAAGAAGAGAAGAGCCTAGTAAATTTTTTCCCCAAAATTGAATCTGTTTTCACTTTAACCTTATTCTATATTATAATTTATTTTAATTATTTTTAAAATCTAGGTGTATTTATTTTAGTTAGTTGGCAGCAACTGAGTGGTTCACTTATCCACGTCAAAGCATTTGTATATCACGCGTTTTGTCTGAAATATTTGAGTATTTTTTTGGTTAAATTTTGGATAGTTAAAGTGTCTCTTTGTGCACTATCAAAGTTAAAGGTCAAAGTTATAATTTAAAGCTAAGTTAAATGTCATATTTATGTATTGTACCTTTTGTAAATGTCACACTTTTTAGCTTACCATTTTTAGATTTTGCCTCTATTTTTAAAGTTGGCCCAATGTAATTGTTGAGAAACTATAGTTTCGGATAGAGATAGTAAAATGGGTAAAATTTATAATTATTTACTCGATTCAATCCATTTTAGATGAGTTGCTTATCTAATTGGTTTGACGAGGATAAAATGTATGTAGATTTTATCGTTATCACATAGATAAATAAGTTATTTCTGATTGACCCTTGATTGACTAAAGAATATAATTCAAAAAATTAAAGAATTAATGGAAACACAAGAAATAAACAGATTTCACAAGTGACATTCTACATTAACTATATTCATTTGAAACTATGTTCGTTTGAAAAATGTGTTTCTTAAAAATGATCACTTTCTAGTGAAATTAGAAAACAAATTTCACAAGTGACATTCTACATTAACTATATCCTCTCCACCCGTCAACACAACTCATTTTTACGTTATCTCCATATATAGTCCATTCTCACCACTCCAAACCTACTCCATTTTCACTTTTTATAATCTTCATCTAAATTATATATAAATATTTTCAAAATTTTATGTTTTTACTTATTAGTCAAATACATATAATAAAAAAATAAAAAAAACTCACTTAAAGCTACAAATGATTTCATGTCCATATTAATTTTTCGTTATTCTAGAAAGTAGAACTATCGAGGGGAAGTTTCTAGTGGTGGACTCTACAATTACTTCGTGGCTAAATTATTGCCACACTTATTAAGTACATAAGTCCTTTTCCATCCGCGACTGCTCTAGTCAAAGATTTTGAATTCGAGTTTTAAATATGAAAGAATTCTTTGTAGAAAACATTTTTTCTCAAATAAAACTTTTATACCACACGAATTCAAAATAATCAAACTCTAACGAAAAGTTTAGTCAATTAAGATTTCTCTAGTTATGTCTAGAAATCACAAGTAAATGAGACATCGTTTTCCACCGCCTTAATTTGAAGCTTAACTGCACCTTATAATATTTTTTTAATAAAATAATGTTATTTTTCCTATTTCAATTTGTTTGTTCTGTTTTAATATGAGATAAAGTTTCACAAGTTTAAAATATTTTTAACTCTTGTGATCTTAAATTAAAAATATACTATTAAATCTATTAACATATCTTTTAATTTTATGGTTGCAAACATATTATATGAAAAATTGATCATTTAATCTTGTGATCTTAAACATGTCATGTGGAACATTGAAATTAAATAATTACCTACTAAAGATAGTATGTATTTTTTTTTGGTAACGGACTATAAAAAAAATTAGGACAAATAGATTGAAACACAAAAAGTAATTACAAACCCTATATAAACAAGTGTCTTAAACCCTTTTTGTTTATAAACAAGTGTCTTAAACTTTGCCTTTTCCTCCAAGTTACTATCCAAACTTCTTGCAATTCTTCAATTAATTTCACTTTAATTTAAATTAGTTCAAATAACAAAGATGATTACACGTGGCGCATCAAGGTTGGCGCGATCTATGATGTCTCACATTGGTCCACGTTACTATTCAATTATACGTCCGGTGGCCGGAAATGAAGCCGGAAACGGAGTTGTTTCCGGTGCATCGTTCAATTTCTTGCATGGAAATTCTATCAATGCTTTCGAAAAGACGATGGTGACATATGTTAGGTACTTTTCAACTATGAATTCGCATAACACTAGTATAATGAGTTTGAGCGACAAGAAGAAAAATGAAGAACAAAATAGTCAAAGAAAAGTTGATCAGAGCGGTGGCGCTGAAGTCAACGTCACCGCTCTTAGTAGTGGTGGAAATAATAATAATAAAGGTATTGTTAGCTATTGGGGTATTCAACCCCCTAAGGTTACAAAAGAAGATGGTACACCATGGAAGTGGAATTGCTTTATGGTACGTAAGTTTTATTTTTATCAGATTAAATTTCTTAGAATTATAAGTACTATACGCTTAAGTCCTTGTACATATGTCATATGTGAACATTTGACCTATGTATATTTGATTTTAATGTTATTTAATTATGTAAAAATTTGACACATTTAATACATAGATTTTTTAATTTTTTTTTTTTTTGATGGATTTTGAATATAGCCATGGGAGACATACAAGGCAGATTTATCGATTGATATGAAAAAACACCATGAGCCTATTACATTGTTGGATAAAGTGGCTTATTGGACTGTCAAGGCCCTTAGGGTACCCACGGACTTATTTTTTCAGGTAAATTTTGTTGTATTTAAAAGGGAAAATGCATAAGTATCCCAACCTATGCCCGAAATCTTCGAGACACACTTATACTATACTAAGGTCTTATTACCTCCGAACTTATTTTATAAATAATTTTCTATCCCTTTTCGGCCTACGTGACACTATCTTCTGGGCCCAGCGCGTGTTGACAATTTTTTCAAGGATAGTGCCACATAGGCCGAAAAGGGGTAGAAAATTACATATAAAATAAGTTCGGGAGGGTAATAGAACCTTAGTATAGTATAAGTGTGTCTCTGGGATTTCGGGCATAGGTTGGAGGGAGGGATACTTATGCATTTTCCCTTATTTTTTTATTTTACTATCTAATAAGAGTGAACGATCCTAAGTAGATACGGGGTTGTTACGTACTTTTTTAGGATATTCATTCATATTTACATGAAAATTCGATAATAATAACAATATATCCAGTGTAAGAGGTTGTCATTGACAAATTTTAAACAATCATAACTTTATGCTAGTTTGTTTAATTTATGTGATTTTGCGTATTTTTGAAGATCTATGTGGATCGCCGATCATTTATCACTTACAAGTTATAATTTACATCCCCCTCCCCCCGGCCCCCCAAAAAAATAAAAATTAGTATGGATTTTAATCTTTCGATTTATAAATTTAATGAACATTTATCAATATATTTCAATATTAAATAGTTTCAAGTAACTTATGTCGATGTTAATTTTAGTAATTTAGTAAGGAAAAGAAAAAACAAAAAAAAACAACCAAATAACCTTGTTAATCTCTTAATGGGTTTTGGGCCGGGTCGGACACTAGTTTTTCGTCCCTATCCCGGTCCACTAAACTTTTATCTAGCCCAACCCCCAACTTATTAGTAGAGCTGCACTTCAATGGGTTGGGTCGGCCCGACCCTATTGACACTCAAAGTCAATAGTACGGGTTTGAATGGTTATTTTATAAAAAATTATACCATATTATTTTTTTTGAATACTTAATCTTATATAAACAAATTTCAGTCAATTTATAATTATAATGTGCTACAGAGGAGGTATGGTTGTCGTGCAATGATGTTGGAAACCGTGGCGGCAGTCCCCGGCATGGTAGGAGGAATGTTGTTACACTGTAAATCTTTAAGGAGATTCGAGCACAGTGGTGGTTGGATCAAAGCACTATTAGAAGAAGCAGAAAATGAAAGAATGCACTTAATGACATTCATGGAAGTATCAAAACCAAAATGGTATGAACGTGCACTTGTCTTAATAATACAAGGCATATTCTTCAATGTTTATTTTATGACTTATATTTTGTCACCAAAATTGGCACATCGAATTGTTGGTTACTTAGAAGAAGAAGCTATTCATTCCTACACTCAATTTCTTAAAGAATTAGATGAGGGAAATATTGAAAATGTAGCTGCCCCGGCTATTGCTATTGATTATTGGCGTTTGACGCAAGAAGCAACTCTTAAAGATGTTGTCATGGTGGTTAGGGCGGATGAGGCTCATCATCGCGATGTCAACCACTTTGCATCGGTAAGGACTAAGCATGGTAAAAAATTTCAGTCTTTGAGTACTATCTGATTCTTGAAAAGATAGGTAGATGTATTACGAGGATGACTTGATTCAAACTTGAACGTTTAAAAACAAGTCAAATCAATAAATAGGTCAATAATTCAACACATAAATTTTTTACTAAGATAAAAATAAATTGAATCAATTAGTAACAAGTCATAACGTAATTGCTCTACATGATTCAGCCCCTCTCCTTTTTTGCTTTTCTTTTCGAAAAAGGGATGTAAAGCTCAACATTTTTTTTGTATTTACATATTTTTCGATTTCATATGTTTGGGTTTCAATTGCAATTGACCTATTTATAGTTACACTACTTCAACCCGTTTTTACCATCTATATTTTAATGAGTTATTTGAGGCTCAACTCGTTGGATCAAGTCAATATAGAGTCCACAATTCAACCCGTTTAAACTTAGATAGAATTACTAGAAAATGAATTGATTTTTTATAACCTTCAATAAATAACTATCCACAATAAGTGGACCTAGTTACCTAAAAAATAAGACATACAATATTTGCATCATAGAAAATTCTAATATTAGTATAATTCTTGCATAAATTAAATATTGTTTAGGGATGAATTAAGTGAATTCTTGTGGGATTTGATGGCAGGATATTTATTACCATGGACAAGAACTGAAGAACTGTCCAGCTCCACTTGGGTATCACTGAGACAACAATTTGGTACTAATATTATACTCTAAAATAAAACTTAGTAAAGTTTTTGTCTAGCATTATTAATAAATATTATTCAGTGTAGTTATTGAAACATTAATAAAATAATGACATTATTATAATAAGAGAGGATCAATGATTGGGAATAACTTCTTTCGTCAAATTATTGATATCTTTTCTTTTTTTTTGGTTTATCTACTAGAAATATGTTCATTTTATCAATAATGTATAATCTCATTCATTATTTTATTTTTTTAGATGATATCTTCTTCTAAACCTGCGTCCAATGATTTTGCTTGGAGTTTTATGTCGAGTGTAATATCAAAAGATCTATAATCTAATACTTCAACTAATCTCTTCTTCTATCATAATACTATCAATAAATCAGATTTTGAGGAATATATATATATGCCTTACGAAATTATATATGTATGCCTTTCGTAATTATATAGTTTGATATATATTTTAAACAATTGGATGACATTGTTTTAATTTAGTCCCAAGGTATTTTTGGAAAAAGAGTTGCACATATTTATTTCATGAAAAAAGAAACATATATTCAATAACTTAGGCTACCTATTCGTAAAATAAGCTTTAGTAAAGTTTCAACAAAAAAGTGTGGTTATCAAAATCATCAATAGAAATATTTTTAGAATCATGTTCCATATTAGGATCAACCACACACAGTAAACATTGTTTGCAAAATCCATAATTCCTAATTTCAAGAAATTTGCGATCAACAAAATAAACTTACACTTAACATCTACGCCACATGTAAATCAACAAATAACTTTAACCTCATCTAACTTTTCGGACAAAATCAAACTCAAATATAATTGATTTAATCACATAAAAATATAATCTTTAACAAAAAGTTGTAGTATAAAGCCCTAAACAATATATTTAAAGGTAAAAATTGAGATTAAACAATAGTTTAGGCTTTATACTTTGTCATGGTATAAAACTGAGATTAAATTCGGATTTTTAAATTCTTGATCAGCTAACTTCTGCCTCTGATTGGAGAAAGGAAAATGATTTACTGCTTTACTTTTCTTTTGTTTAATAGAGCAGAGAAGATGCGATTAGTGATAGAGATCAAAGAGAGTGTCTATTCAAAAACAAAATATAAGTCAAGTATATATCCTAAAATGCATAACATCAATGACTAAATTGTCCTTATCTTTAAATTTAATGACAAATAGGACACATATTGAGACTATATCTTCTATTTTATAGAAATATAATAGTATTTTATTTAGACATATACAAAAAATTGGTATCGCTTTTTTTCATACTTGTTATTTACCTTGTAGTATTTTTATGAGCCACCTATCCTTCAACTTCCTAACAAATATATGGTAGTAATATTTATTTATAATAGCAAAAAGATATATTTAAACTAAGAAGAGGTTAGTCATGTGTTTGTAATTAATTATCTTAGATCATGTTATGAAAAAATCATTTACTAATTTAAAATTATAAATAATTTAATTTAAATTTTTAAAAATATTTCTATAAAAACTTGAGAAACTGAATTAAATTTTTAAAAAGTGATTGGAACTTTCATGAAAAATATAGGAGTTAGATGTCCACCTGAGGTTTCATGTCTTATTTTCCTTTGTATATAATAATAATAATAATAGTAATAATAATAATAATAATAAGGGGAACTTTCACATATAGCCAACTCAAAAATAGCCTAATTACTCTCCATAGCTAAAGTTTGATAATTACAATTCGTAGCTACATGCATGTTATATGGAAAAGAGAGGCGAGCGAGACTGGGAGAGAGAGGAGAGAGGCGAGAGAGGGGGCAAAGAGTGGGAGAAAGGTGAATTGTATATGTATATAGGTTAGATAATTGTATATTATACATATGTATTTGTATATTATGGCGAATTATACATATACAAACGTGGCAAATTATACAAACTCGAAGTCAACCCGCGTAATTAATGTATAATGTTAGTCGTGAGTGGTAATTATAGCAAACTATAGCTATGATGAGTAATTAAGTAGTATAAATTTGCTTAACCGCATAATTTTTAATAATAATAATAATAATAATAATAATTAAAAAAAAAGCTATAAATATTGGAGTAATAGCAACTTTTTGATCGAGGTGGTAGTTTTCTAGTGGTTAAATAAGGAATTACACGGAGGGAAAAAAATAAATGTAATTTGAAAAATTATTAATAGAAAACATTGAAAGCTTGAAAATAAGACTTAAATACATTTCTGTTATGTGATTCTACAAAATAGTTATTTTTTGCATTAATCAAAAGGATTTGGGAAATTGTATTTGAAACTTCTTAATAGGTCTACAAAAGGAGAAAAATATCTTTTATTTTATTAAATTTATAATTATTATATATCTTTTTTTTTTATAATTATCTTTTAAATGACAGGATAATACTCCCTTTATCCCTAATTACTTGTTCACTTTTGAATTGACACACCTATTAAGAAAGCAATTATTGACATAGTGAGTTTACCATTTTTTACCCCTATTAATTATGAAGTGGATGGATTAAAAAATTTAAGATTTTCAAGAAATTCTATCTTTTTCAAAGTAATTAATTGGGGGTATAATAGGTAAAATTATTTTGTCCTTTCTTAATTTGTCAAAATGGACAAGTAATTAGGAACAGTGAGAGTATTGAATTTCTTTTTGCGTGAAGCTAACTCATCGATCCTTATTTGGACCAATGCTAACTCAATATTTCATTAATTTTTGTTCCTACATATCAACATCTATTTACTTCTCTAAGTACTTTCACCTTCAACTTACTCTAACTAATATCTTTAATTAAATGCATGATAGATTTAATTTCAAATTTTATAACAAGATAACTCACTTAATCCCTTCGATTAAATGTGATATCATAGTGAAGTTTTACATGGTCATAACTACAAGTATCCATACATATATAAAATGTATTAATAGCCTATACAATACAATAGACTATCTATTACGATAAATTAAAATAAGTAAATCATGTAAAAATTCTTTATATGGTATTAAATCTAGTGAATTTAATTTTTAGTCACTAAAACAATTGTATAAGAAGAAAATCACAACTACCACTACAAGCCCCCAAGCATTTTCTTCTGTCTTGAAAGACATAACTTGACAAACTAAAATGATCAAAACAAGAAGCAACCATCCCCATCCTCCGAACTCATCTTCATATCCATAAATATGACTTTGCTGATAACGATTCTCTTGAAAAAAGGGTATATATAAACTGGTTAAATATGTTATAATGACCAATACAAGAGGGACAATAAGGATTTTTGAAAATGTATAAGATAGGAGTATGAAAGAGAGAGGTAGCATGATTGATTGAGTTGTATCGTAAACTAAAAAGTTAACTAAAAGAGTAATTAAAATGAAAAATGTGAAATTTAAATCTTCTATTAATGAAAAAGTATTTATTATAAAACTATGACCATAAAGAACTAACACTAAAGTGAGTACAAGGAGAAGAGGGATCAATGGAGAAGGCCCTTTGGCCATATATATAAATTAAAAAGAAAAAAAAAAGAACAGATCCAGAGTTTAAGTTATATATACGTATAAATAGTATTCAAAAACATTCATGAGGTAGTAGTAAGGTCTATGTATATTCTACCCTCCCCAAACCTAACTTGTGGGATCTCACTTAATATGTTATTGTTGTTGTCATAATGTCACTCGAAACAACTTAAATCGTCCAAAAAAAGTGAAATTGATTATCTAAATCAAAACACAACAACTTACCTGCTAAAATTGGTAAAGTAACGAAATAATGTGAAAAATATTTAAATCAAGATCGATGGCTACTCAAAACAGATTAATAGATTATGCATGTGTTGGGTGTGTTCGGTGTAACTTTTTTCATGTTTGGTTGGTCAGAGTAATTTTTTTTAAGGAAAATCTTTTAGAAAAATAAATTCCTAAGCTCCCCGCAAATAAAACAAAATTAAAGAATATTCATGTCTTACACTCAACCCACTGACAATTTCATATTGTCAAAATTATGAATCTAGAAATTTACAAGGTTTTGCAATACTCTTGATCAAAATTAGTACTCCCTCCGTCCCATTTTATATGATGTACTTTGATTTGGCACAAACTTTAAGAAAAATGGAAAGACTTTTAAAACTTGTGGTCCAAAATGAATGATAGAAATTTGTGTGGTTGTAAATCATTTCATTAAGGGTAAAAAAGACATTTTATAGGCAAATTGTTACTTAAAATAGAAATGTGTCATTCTTTTTGGGACTGACTAAAAAGGAAAGTAAGTCATATAAATTGGGACAGAGGGAGTAGTTAAACTCTATCAATTTGGGGTTTGAGAAAGGCTGTGATGAATAATGAGGTTAATTTTATTGTAGATCTATTTTTTGGATTTAATACTCAAATGGCTCAGAACAAAAGGGCATTAATGAATCTTTAAATAAAAAATAGTGTTGGATAACTTTGCTTCTAATGAAAAAAATGATTTACCAAAAGAAAAATATTTGCTTTAAAGGGTTCTAATAATGAGTCATATCTTTCTTTTTCACATATATAGTATAGTAGTTTTCTTCAATCTTATTTGTTTTACATTTTAAGTTTGTAATGATGATGAAATCTTTGCTTCAAGCCTCACTTCAGTTAATTACTTCATTCGTTTCATTTTAACTATCGTTTTAACATCAAAAAAATTATTTTTAAATAATTATTATTTTAAAATTTTAAAATAATAAAGAAAATAGAATAAATAACATACCCAAAAAAATGAATTACTTGTAACGATCGGCTTCCGTTGTTATAGAAAATTCATTGGGAAAAAATTTTGGGTCGGAAATTTTTTTCGTAGTAACTTGGAATTTCTCAACCAGTCTAGATTTGGACGAAATCGGAGTCAGTGAGGTTTAGAGAAATTTGGTAACAATTGGGAGATCTAATTATGAATTCGATCATATGAATAGATAGTTAAGACGTTAAGGAACCCGTACGACTTTATGGAATTGAATTTGGGTGAGTAGAACTCCTGAAATCGACGTTAGCGTGAGAGGGTAGTTTCTGAGTGTCATGGGATGAAGGTGTGTTGTGAAATGGGAGTTTGGAAATTCTTTATTTAGCTCTCTGTTCTGTGCAAGCCGCTATGGCGGGATTTTGTGCCGCTAGGGCGGGGCCGCTGTAGCGGGGTGAGTATCGTTGTGGCGGGACAGACGCGACTTAAGTCGAAAAATAAAACCCAAAATCATTTTATTCTGCACTTTTCGACTTTGAGAGCTAAGAGACGACCCCAAGTGTTTTCTTGACAGTTTTCTACCATTCTTAAGGCTAAATGTAAGGTTTTCACTCCCCGAATCCGTTTTTTGATCCATAGAACTTAGTTTCTTGGGTGATTATTATTGAGGAAGGGTTTTGGAACTATTTGGATGGTGGAAAAACCCCTAGTTTGGGTATAGGGATCATGGGTTTGATCTAGGGTTGATAGTATCAGACTTAATCTGGGTAATTAGATATCGTTTATTGATTCTCGTGTTATTATGATTATTTGTAGACCAAGAACAAGCGGAACGAGTCCGGAAAGGGAAGAATCAAGTTTCTTAGGGGATTCAAGCTTTGTTTGAGGTAGGTGATGGTTGTGATTTCATGTTGTGTGATGTATGTTTGTTCTTGCTTCATTATAATACATGTATGTATGCGAATGTTGCATTATTGATCACACTAATTGTAAATGATCAAATAGATGAATGATGAATGCCATGAATCATGACTTGATTTGTATGATTTGAGAATATACTTGTGATTGTGGCTTGTTGAATGGATCAGGTGTTGCATTCCGACACACTAACTTGGATCGGTTGCCAAGTTCCAGCATAAATATGGGATCGGTTGCCACGTTCGGGCATAAACATTGAATTGGGTACCACGAACCGGTACACTAACAGTTTGGGTTTGAGTTCCATAAGAGGACCATTGACTCGACATAACTGTGTAATTAAGAATTATGAACTTGATCGTTATTCATAAATGATACTGATATTATATATGTTCGGTGTATGCATGTTATTATTATGTTGTAATGGCTTATGTATGTTGCACTTAGTGGGATAGCCGCGTGATCCTACCAGTATACTGTGGTTGTGTACTGATACTGCACTTGCTCTTTCTTTGTTGAGTACATGGCATCTTCAAGCGGATATTGACAGACCTCGTTTAGAAGATGAGTGATTGTTTCGAATTCAAGGGTGAGTCTGTTCTTCCGGGCTGCCATGAGTTCTCTTTCTGTTTATATCCACATTTTCGGACTTATTAGACTAGTTCTTTCTTATATTTAGTATGGTACCCCTTCTTGTTTAGACTTATGGTTGAACCTTAGATGTTTTGATACATTGACTTTTCAGGTTCTAGGTGTTATTCCGCATTGTTTTGGTTGTTAGACTTTTGTTTGGAGTTTATGGGAACTCCCTATTTCTGTTCCTTAGCATTTAAACATGCTTTCGTACCTTTAAATGCCTTAGTTTTTTGTAAGTGGCTTAACTTGGGTTGTAGTAGTGGTTCTCCCACCGGAGGGTTAGTGTGGGTGCCAATCACGACGGTCTGGGTCGTGACATTACCCTATTTCCACCCCAACACTCCTCGCTCACTTTAATTAATTTTACGAAATATGTATTAATTTTTATCAATATTATATTACTCTAGCTATCCACTAAAGTGAAAACATGTTTCCCAATTATTGAGTCTTTAATTTTATTCTACTGAGGCTAGGACATTTCTCAATTATTGAGTCTTTATTAATTGAATAAAATAGAAGTTCCAAGAAAAAAAGTCAATCAAACTTCGAGAACCCTCAAGATGTCAAATGTTCAAAACTATTAGGGATTGAAACTAAAATATATAAAATAAAAAAGGAAGAAAAAATAAAATAATATATATAT
>NW_006239268.1:263733-284803 GCF_000226075.1 Solanum tuberosum | reverse complement strand
ATTTTTTTTTAAATAACCGAATGAATCGTCCTATCGATAACCCTAATGTTACTTCTACTCTGTTTATTTTTACTTAAATTTAGAAAGATATGCTTCATTTCTACCCTCAATCTTATCGCTACATTTATTTGCTATTTAAAATTGAAATTAAAAAGACAAATGACAAATAAGTTTCTATATTAGCTCACTTATGAGCAAAATATATTATAACAATCTTTACTATTTTTATAACAATACATAAACTATACTCCCTCCGTCCCATATTAGATGGGCACTTCCAACTTTACACGGTGATTAAGAAATCATTAATACATTGGAAGACTTCACCATTTTGCCCTTTCTTTATATCAATGCACATTGAAATAAGTTACAAAAAATACACACACAATATAGAAATGGTCATATTAATTGTAGGGGTAAAATGGAAAAGAATTAATTAATTCTATCCTAATTTAATAAGTGCTCAAATAATATGAAAAATAAAAATTTAGTAAGATTCTCATCTAATATGGGACGGAGAGAATAACAATATAACTTTATTAATGTTGGGCCCGGGCAGCGCCCGGGCTTTCGTTACTAGTATATATATAAAAACCAAAAATTCTTAAACAACTTGTTGTATGCTATATTTGTGGATATGTCTTGATGTAGATATGCTGAGTCAATTAAAATATATTTTATATTTTGGGTGGTGATGATAATTCATTAAATTATTGAATCTAATAATTGGGAGTTGTATATTCTCTTTAAACCAAAGAAAATGACTGTTTTGTTATTTAGAAAGTCAATTGCTATATTTTTAAAAAATATTTTTATTTATTTATAATATCTCTATACTTTTTTCTAGGTATTTTTATTAGAATTAGAAATTAAATATGTCAAACTCTGCTAGCTACTTTAACTTTGTTTTTGTTAGACGCACTCAATGAACACCAAATTAATCAATATATGCATAATATAACATTTGTTCTTACAATATCAACTTTTAACACTTAATCATACCATTAATTACTTAATTAATTAAGTTGATGTGACACATTTTTATTTTTAATACATTTCAAGAAGAAGAATATACCTCTAAATTCTGAAATAATTAACTTTATTTACCTCAATAATTTTTTATATAATAAAAAAATATTATGACATTCTCAACACCATGATCTACATAAAAACAGATTACTTATTCTTCTACATAAAAAATACATAAATTAAAATAGAAAAGTAATAAATATTTTTTTTAATCTTTATTTATCATTTAATTATGATTATACAATTTGATGTAAAAATATGGACGAAAAATATGAAGTGGGTATATACCAATTGACATAAAAATATTGATATGATGTCGCCTCAGTGGTCACCCAATAAACTATTTTTAATAGTTAATATTTAATACTCAATCCGTTCATTTTTATTTGTTATTTTGCGGTTTTCAAAAGTTAATTTGACTAATTTTTAAAGTTAAATTAGATTACATTAATTCGATATTTTAAGCAAAAAATTTAGATATTCAAAAACTATACGAAAAATACTAAAAATTGCAAGTTTTTGTATATTAATATGATAAAAAAATACATCATAAAATATTAATCAAAATTCTTAATTTGACTCTAAAAAAGAAAACCATTACAATTAAAAGAAAACGAATAGAGTATTTAAGACTGCGGATGAGATGTTCTCCATAATGTAATGTCTAGAACTTAGATCCAATAATGAATTATTCTACAGTATTGATAGCAACAGGATATTCTTATTCCATTTTGTGTTGGATAATATCTTTTTTTTATATATATATAAAAATAAATGAATAAATAAATAAAGGATGTGTATAGAAAAAAAGGAACTTACAGAAATCTTATTAGTTTAAGGGAAAAGGGTCTGATATACCTCTCAACTTTGCCATTTGGAGCTCATATGCCCATCGTTATGAAAGTGACTCATATATACCCTTACCGTTATACAAACGGCTCACATATACCCCTACCGTTATAAAATGAGCTCACATATACCCTTAATTTAACGGAAGTGAAAAAAAAGTATTAAATTTATGTTTTTGACTTTTAAATTTAAAAAAAATCATGTAGAGGTATATATGATCCTTCTAGCGAATTTCAAGGTATATTTTAATCTTATTTATACATAAATTATTTTTTGACGTCTTTGATTATCAGTTTTTGAGTTTCTTATTCTTGTTTTATTTTTTTCTTTTGTTCGTTAGTGTAAAGAGAAAATTTTAAAACTAATTTTTTTTATATTAGCAAAACTTAAATAAATTTGACCATCAAAATAATAACTTTAAATTAGTCGTTGAAACAAAACAAGTAAAAAAAAATTATGTGTGAGGAGGATTAAATATACTCATATGAGATTATATTTTTTTTAAAATAATAATAATTAAAATATTAAATTAAAATTAATTTTTTCACTTCCGTTAAAGGAAAAGGGTATATGTGAGCCATTTGTATAGCAAGCAATAGGGGCATATATGAGCCACTTTTATAATGAGGGGTATATCAACTCTAATTGATAAAGTTGAGGGGTATATCAGGCCCTTTTCCCTTAGTTTAATTAGGACTTTATTATTTGGATACCCTCTAATTTATAATACACAAATCTTATCAAATTTTGGTGCGTCTAGATACATTCAAATATATGTATCTCGGAATACATGAAATTAAAATTAGGTGTAATTTTGTTCTAGATACACTGTATTCAAGTAGATTCACATGTATCTGTGATATATAGACAAATCTCACTCGCCTCCCTTCCATCTCGCTCGCCACTCTTCTGTTCATCTAGTATCACAAATACATACATACACATGTATCTAGTGTAATTTGAATGTATTTGGGATATATCTCTATCTCCTCCCCATATCGCTCGCCTCCCTCCTCATCTCGCTCGCCTCTCTCCCTACTTCAATGCATCTGATAGCAAATATACATGTATCTAAGTGTATTTTTAATAGAAAACTCTTAATCAGTGGTAAGATACGTACGCAATTATTTAAAAATATAGATAGAATTAGTATATATAATATAAATGTATGCCTAATAAGATAATTTTCCCAAAAAATACTAGGTGAAAGAATAAATGATCATCAATTAACTAAACTACTATGATTTCACTTATCAAATAATATCACTAGAAAGAAGAAACCATAGATTATACTAATATTTTCTTCTCCACCCTTTCTTGGTGGGAAGTGATGTTGCTTTTGTGATGACTTATGTCTCACACTCTTTCTTTCTTTTAACTAAACATTAACAACCTTATCCTTGGCACTCACTTCACTTCTCTTACCTTGTTTTCTTCATAATGCTAATCTACAAGATTCTCATACCTGCTCAACATATTCATAAACATAGTCTACTATTTATATTTCTGAGAGTTAGTAGTAAGGTCTGTGTATTAGGTATATTTTGTTACTTTTAGAATTTACTTTTTAGAATCTCATTAGATTGGTTGTTATTGTTATTGTAGTCTAGTATGTATATTTGTTATGGTTATCGAGGGGAAGTTAAGATTTTAAGTTCTATTAAAGGTAACTTATTGAGTTTTAGATAAAATATTTATAAGATATAAATAAAATTTCTGAATTTTATCAATTTCTTTAACAAAATTATAACTCGTCTTTAATAGCCACATAAAAAAGAATTATAAGTTTGTCTCCGATGACAAGTGAAAATATAATTTCATCTCCGATAACCTCATAATCAGAATTATAACTTTGCCTCTAGTGACTCAATACATTCACATTTTCTGAAATATGAAGACATAATAAAATTTAAAGTATTTTAATCACTTATTGAATTTTAGATAAATTATTAAAGATCGTTTATTGTCTATAATAATGTTTATGTTTCGTCCACACAAATTAATGTATATAATTTTAATTTTTTTTCTTAAAAAGAATTTGTCCATTTTAGCTCTAAAAGATAATATTATTGTACATTGATGATAAGATAAATTAAAGGCGCGTTTGCATATGTTTTTTTTTTTTACTAAAAGAGTTTCAAAACAACATTTAATTATACATTCAAATCACTATAAATAAGAACAAGAAAAAAAAAGCAATTATTTTTTTATCACATAGAGCAAATAAAATACACTGATATCATGAAATCCAAGTGTGAAAAGAGAAGATTTTAAAAGTATCCTCCAATACCATGGGTCTTGGAATTTTGTGTAATAGTAATATTGTCAGCTTCCACTTTTGTTCTTATACTTGTCATAATAATTTCAGTTACTTCAATTTGTCAGTTTCTTTGTTCAATTTCACTACCAAAATGGACTCAATACACACAAAAAAAAAAAACTCCAATTTTGATTCTTGAACAAGTGGACAACTAAATTGATCAAAGATTTCAACTTTTCTTCTTCTTGATTGTTTTCCCCTCTTTTAGTTTTCTTGGACTAGAGGAATGGTTATCAGTGGTGTGAAAGCATCTTCAGTAGCTATGGTTTCTATAGACATTTGCAGCAGGTAATTTTTTTTTTTGTTTTTAAATTCAAGAATTGCATTTGGGTTTTGTTGGATTTTGGTTCCTGTTTTGATTTATCAGGAAAAGATTCAATCTTTTTTTGTTTTGCTAATGGTTTCTTTAGAAGGGTGTTTGATGAATTTTGGTTCTTGTTTTGATAAAGTGAAGAAAAATGTGAGTTTTTTTTGTTTTCTTTAGAAGGGTGTTTGATGAATTTTGATTTATCTAGGAAAAAATGCAAGCTTTTTTTCTTCTTTGTTTGGTTTCTTTAGAAGGGTGTTTACTGAATTTTGGTTCTTGTTTTGATATATAAAGAAAAATGTGAACTTTTTAAATTCTTTTCTGTTTGCTTTCTTTAGAAGGGTGTTTGTTGAATTTTGGTCCTTGTTTTGACTAATCAGTAAAAATATGAGCTTTTCTTTCTCTTCTTTAGAAGGGTGTTTGTTGAATTTTGATTCTTGTTTTGACTTATTATGAAAAATGTGAGCTTTTTTTTCTCTTCTGTTTGGTTTCTTTAGAAGGGTGTTTGATGAATTTTGATTCTTGTTTTGATTTATCAGGAAAAAATGTGAGCTTTATTTCTTCTATTTCTGGTTTCTTTAGAAAGGTGTTTGTTGAAATTTGATTCTTGTTTTGATTTATCAAGAAAAATGTGAGCTTTATTTCTTTTCTTTTTGGTTTCTTTAAAATGATGTTTGTTGAATTTTGGTTCTTGTTTTGATTTATCAAGAAAAATGTGACCTTTAGAAGGGTGTTTGTTGAATTTTGATTCTTGTTTTGATTTATCTGGAAAAATGTGAGCTTTAGAAGGTTGTTTGATGGACTGTTTTTTTTTTGTTGTTGTTGATTGTACTTTGTTTATGTAAAGTTATTTGTGGATTGGAGAAGAATTTCTCCTAGTACTAGGCGAAAATTCCCAAACCCTTTATTCTGTAGGATCATCAGGTGTGATTTTGATGGTCGCGTTGGATGTTGGATTGGGAATGAGAAAGGAAAATGGAACAAACTGGCTGCTGCTGCTGCAAGTACAAAGGCACCTAAATTGGGAATGAGCATTTCACCTTTGCCTTCCTCTGCTGCTCTAGCAGAAACCCGATGGTCCTCACGAGCCAAGTTCTATAAGGAGGTTTGGGACTATATTTCTTGTTATATGCTGCTTTATAGAACAATTCTTGCTGTCCAAATGATGATTTGATAGTTTAATCAGTGAATAGAGATACTTTCTTCTGTTCTATTTTATGGGACACCCTTTCCGTTTTAGCCTGTTAAAAGATGAATGACACCTTTCTGTATTTGGAAACCTTACTGTCAGCGACATGTTCTTTTCGCCATATAAATGTCACGACATGTTTAAGAGCACAAGTTTTAAGATCTTTCTGGTCTTAATGTGCCCAGTCAAACACCACCATGTAAGAATGAAATGCAGCGAGTATATAATAGGCCTATTTTTGTTTGTCTATTGGAGTATCTCGGTCTAAATTTTGATCATTGATTGAGATTTTGCGATTTGGCAGGTTTTGAAAGATGCTAGGGAAAAGTTTACACAGGAGATATCATTTCAGTCCAAGGACAAAGATATATCCCTGGCAAAGGTAGTAATTTGTCTTGCTAAGCTCTTTTCGTACAATGCAGTTGATCTGTTGGTTTGAATATAACCACTTTCTTGGTTTCAAGGGACAGAAATGAAGTGGCTGTTTGTTTTTGGAATGTTCTGTCCTTAAATAATTTCCGGCGTTGTCGTTTTTCTTTTAGATAAATGCAAATAAGTAAAAAATTGTTTGTATATGAACGGAGGCGTTCAGCATACGAGTTAAACCATCATTTCGCAAGTAACGTGCATGTTTCATCCGTTTTTTTACTTGTATTAATTGCATTCTTCATTTGGTTGTTTTGTTGTTTTCTATTATTCGGGTTAGGCTTTACTCTACGTTGCTTCTGAAGACGAGGCATTTATGGATTTCAACCGGGAAATGGATTCTTATTCACTCCAAAATGAACGAAGATCTACTTCACTGCCATCTGATACGCTAGACTGGAAGTGCGTAGAAGCCACGCCTCTGGCTGGAAAGAATATGAGTGAGTGGATGGCCGAGTTAGATTCCATTGCAAGGGAAGTTGAGGCAGAGCTAGTTCCGAGAGATATAGGATGCCATTTGGTTGAAGTTTTGGATGCAGTGAACGTTGTTCTTTTTAAGTCGAGGGGTTTCAAAAGGTCATCCGTGATAGTGGACTCAAAATGTTCATACCTGCATTCAGTGTTAAGCTCTGGATATTGTAGCGGTATATCTTAAAATTTGTCTCACCAATATCCTCGTTATTTTGCGTATTTCTTAAGCCTCATGAAATTCAGAATTCTTTCGTGATTGCTTCATTTTTATTAATGTAATCTGACATGCTGTTTAACTTATGTACAGCAATTTTGCTTAGCGTCATTTACATCGAAGTTTGTCGAAGACTTAATCTAACCATTGTGGGATCTCGAATTGGAGAAGAATTCTTGATATGGCCCCAAACCGGAAACCCTGAGGTATGTTGATCTGAGCAAATGGATGTTTTGATCTTTTCGTTGGCATGTCCATATACTACTTCTGGTATATTCCTTCAGAATTTACGTTAATCTCTAGTCTCATTGAGTTGGTATGTCTACATTTGCAACTGTTGTAGGAGCTATTCAAGGTTACTTCTGGTCACAGCTTGTTTGGTATTGTTAACGGGAAGTGCGTTGATGACCCTAGATCAATGGCCTCGGACATCAATAGCAATTCACTGTTGGAGCTTGAGATTGCAACAAACCGAGATATTATCGGAATTGCTTTGGCTAATCTCATGGTGAGTTTTGTTCTTCTAAAAGGTAGAGTCTGTTGGACGTTTTAACCTTGTATCTATACATCTCATGGTGTTATTTATGAATATTAATGTCGCCATTCATAGATTTGGCAAAATAGTTCTTTTTCCTAAACTAAAACTAAACTGAACTAAATGAAGTGAAGTTCACTGAAATAGTGTACTCGTACTATTACTATAAAGAAAAGAAGAACGGGATGAATTGGACAAATACACAGAACCCCTTCTATTATATGTATTATCCTTTCCTGACATAATCGGAGGTTCCTACACAGAGGATTCATTGGAAACGTGCGTCAAGAGCAAATCATGGTTTGATGCTGACTTCTCCACTTAGGTCTGTGGATAAGTCTGACGAGAAGTTTAAGAAGACCGATGCTTCAACTGTACCTTTGCTGAGGCCTCAAGATTTGAGGTAAAGATAATATACTCTAATTGTGTCTTTGTTACTACCGCTGGTTCCCGTTCCTGATTAAGCAGGCCACTTTGTGTTGTCCCTACAGGTTCAAGATGCTAATATGCAACATTTGGCATGAGAAAAGGAGAACCGCGAATAATTTTGGCTACATTATTATTCTTATTGATTCTAACTTCCTACAAAAAAAAAAAAACTTGATCTACTATGCTGCAATATTGCATGAGTTTTAATTCCTCCATCTGGTTTTTTAGTTAGTCAAGCATAATTAGGTTCCCAGAACTTTCTCATTTATAGCACCATTTGGTTTGACAAAGTGCTTTCCATATCTAAACTCGGTGGTCTATCTGAATATCTGTGTTGCTCGGACTCTCCAAAAATGTTGTCGCACCTGTGTCTGATTCTCCAAAACTGCACTTCTTTTGGAGGATCCAGCATATTCACCCGTTGATATTTCTTTGGTCTGCCAAATATGTCTAACTTGCTCTGATCTTTAGATAT
The DNA here is from genome assembly GCF_000226075.1 of Solanum tuberosum. Taxonomy (NCBI): domain Eukaryota; kingdom Viridiplantae; phylum Streptophyta; class Magnoliopsida; order Solanales; family Solanaceae; genus Solanum; species Solanum tuberosum. The sequence goes on along the minus strand of NW_006239268.1, from coordinate 276,559 downwards.
GATCGTTAAGAATGAAATCTTTCGAGTTCTCATCAGTGTTATATCCATGTCCATTTCTGCATCCTAGTATTTCGATAGTTTGTTTTCATCAAACATGGGATTACCTCGACTTGGCATTTGATTATCATCTCTAGTGCATTAACTTTTTATCCGAAATGTAGAAACATGCTTGACAACATTTCTCAGGTGTTTGTTTTATTAGTTTAGGCTAGTAAGAACGTCTTTTTTCAGTAGAAGTTTTGACCTTAGCTATCGAGGTATTAATTTTTGTGTGCAATATATTTCTCGCTTGTAATGACAATATGTCTGGGATGGTACCAACTTTCTAGGCTGGCTATTATGGCTTCGCAAAGATTGCTGATTCTGCAGCCACACAATTGGGCTCTGAGGAGAGACCACGGCATGATGTTGTACTATAGCAGGTAAACAATGACACTCGAATGAAATATAACCGTTTCTGTTCTTTTCCTCGTTTTTGCTGAAACATTTCATGCTATGAACAAATTTTGACAAATGAACAAATATCCAGGGAATACGAGGAGGCGGTCCAGGAGCTTAGCATTTGCATGGTCTTTGCACCAGAAGAAGAGGCTGAAGTTCTAGAGGCATTTGTTGAGAAGTTACACCTACTACGGCTTGAGTCATCATGGAAGAATCTGGAACGTAAAGGTCGGTTAACAGTTACTTGACTTGTTTGTTCCAAAAACTTGTGCTCTTTCTAGCTTGTTATAAGAATATAACCTATAGAACTTTAGCTGTAATAACCTCCTTTTTTGACTTGTGTATATAGTTTCCTTGTTTCGAAAATGAGATGAATGACATAACTTGAGAAGCTCAACGCTATATGTATGAGCGAAAAAAACGAGTACAAGTGGTGTTAGATATACATTTTTAGAACCCACTAGATACTCGTAGTATCTAATTCTTGATCCGCCACTGCCTACTGGTGCTCATTTGGTCATTTCTCATGCCAGAAGAGGACTGTGACATTATTGTTGTATCTTCAAGCTGAGTATAGTGCTTAGACTAGGACTCGTGGTCTATGTTGCTCGGATCCTCCGAGAAGTTGTTGCATCTGTGTCAGATCCTGTAAAAATCCATATAAACTTCAATATCTTCAATTTATAGAAGTTCAAATTTTTCCCTCCAACAAAACGGTTAGTTTTCCTTTTCAATGTAAAACATAATCGTAGTAAAATTCAAATATATAAGGTAGAAAATTCAGGACAAATCATAACATGTTTATTGTTATTTAATTAGCTATTTAACTATTTAATGCAGCTAATTAAACAAGCTTATGGCTGATTTTGAGGATTATAGATGGAAAATAATTTGTTGCTTAAGTAAGCACATAAGCTAATTGTAGCTTTGCTTATCTAAGCTATAAAAGTTGATAAGCTTTACCAAGAATCATATATTAAAATAATCCGATAATAATGATATATTATTAATTTTTTAAATTAATATAGATACCAATTATTGTTATTTTCCATCATAGAATCATTCTAATTGTTTAGAATTTCTTCTACTAATGTCCTAATCCATGGTGTGTCATCATTCTTGAATCTTTTGATTATGATTTGAACTAATGGGTTAGGTAATTGGGTTGATAATGACTTTAATGATGTGGACATTGAAGTTGTTTTCCTAATTTGGTTTATTTATTTACATTATTAGCTGGAGTTGGAGATAAGATTGACAAGTCCGCGACTCCCCCACCCCCCTCCCTCTCCCTCTCCTGGAGAACAACGATGGCTTGTGGTGGATTATTGTTGATCCATAGGGAGAGAGGGTCTAAGGGGGCGGGTGTACAAATAGATTGCGATCAAGAATGTGATCTAGTGGTTAGTGAAGGGAATGCAAACTTAGGAGATCAAAGTTTAGATTCTAATAGGGAAAAAAAGAGGAAGAAGATGCTTTTTCTTTGGTTATTTTGATGTTAGGGGTGTATCGGTAACAATCTAGATTCTGGAAGGATAAAGTCGTATACACTGCTCTCTCTTGACTTCACTAGTGAAATCTGAACAATGTTTAACTCAAGTCTAATATTGGTAATATGTCGTTCAACTATACAAACAAAATATTTGAGCGTCGTCTAATATTTGCAATAATGAACTTACAAAATGATCTAACGTTTTTTCATAAAATTTTCAATTTAGCACAAAAGAAAAATTTAGATTGCGATCTAAAAGATTAATGAGTTTAAAGATAAATGAAAAAGAGAATCATATATTAAATAGTTATCTAAAAAGGGGATAATTGATAAAATAATTTATGAAACGTATAAAATAAATTTTAAATTAAAAGGTTTTAACAAAGAAAAGATCAAATTAGATAATTGAATGAAGATACGTACAAGTTACAACTTTAACAACTTCTAGATAACCAAAAATTATTTTCAAACTACATAAATATAAATAGTTAGGTAGCAATAATTGTTTTAATTTAATAGATAGTAGAGCTTTTCAATTTTTATCAAGGAAAAGGGCAAAATAGAATTTGGTGTCACTTAATTAGGTTAATTTACAAAGTTAGTTGGACGTTAGGTATAAATTCACTCTTTTTGTCATGTTAATTAACTCCAAATATGACGGATTAATCAATGTAGGACTTTTTTTTTCAAAAAAAATTATTGATTATCAATCTAGCGCAATCCTGTTTTATATTGTCAATTAATAAGAAAACGATCGAGAGGGGGCCAAAAGACCGTATAAACAAAACCCTAATTAAAATAAATGGGATTTATTTTCTTGATTTTTTTTTTTTGGTTCTATTCTCAACACGAAAAAAGATTCATAGATTATTAATATGCATGCACTCATTAATGTGAAACTTCATTGTCACGAGATCTTAGACTTCACAAGTAAAGCGTCAAGATAATAGTTTAGAAATTCTTCTAGTAAAATTTGAAACTTCGTGTTCAAAGTTATTTCTCAAAAATAGAATCGAAACTAACTAATGATGTGCATTTTCTACTGTTGTGTCGTAATTGTCCTATCTTTAGAAAAATCATTTTTTTAAAAATATTCTAAGTATAAAACAATTGGAGAAGAATACTTAGAAAAGAGTCGCCACTTAATTTTTTAAAGAAATCAAGAAAACTTATAATTTTCAAAGATTTAAACAGAAAAAATCATTTGAAAATACCAAAGAGGGTTCGGGGTTCAATTTACACTTCGAGAAGGGTTTAAGCATTCGAAGTGTCCGCTAACATGCGGTTGACCTGCGACTTGACTAAAATGTATATTTTTGACTATTTTTTAGGAAAAAATGTGATTTAACATAAGAATAATAATTTACAATATTTGGCTAACTTTGAGAAAAAATAGTTAAATAAATGACATGCTTTTATTATTATTATTTTTTAGAGAAAGGTATCCAAAATAAAACATTTGAGTCGAAATACAAATGATTAGAATATTAATAAACCTAGATTAATTAGAATTTCTTTAATCCATTTTCGAAATAAATAATTTAAGCCAATTTAATAAAATTAAGCATGAAAATCATTTTTTAATTAATTGAAGAAATGAAAGCAAAGTTTTGACTAATCCTTTTTTGAGAAAATGACCAAGTAAAGAATATATATATAAACATTTATATATATTATTTTTTTTAGTTTACTTGAGGAATAAATACTTTGACCTTTAAACCAATTTTAAACGAGTAAAAAGTGATTGAATGGGAGACATTAAAGAATATGTTGTTGTTTTATTTTTTTTATTTTTATTTTTTTAGAACAAAAGATTTAACTTAAAACTGTATAATTTGGCCAACATATTTAATTAATAAAATAGATAAAATAAATATTAAAAGTTAACCAACACAAAGGAAATAGCTTATCTTTTGGGGAATCTAATTAAGTTAATTAAAAATTATAATGTTAGAGTTAAATAACAAACAATAAATAATCACAATTAAATAATTAAAGAGTAAGAGAGAAATTGAATTTGGGCCTCCTTTGGGCCAATTTCGCTGGATTTTTTGGGTTTTAACCCAATCCCATTTTTGGTATACGGTGGATGTATATCAGTGTATATCGGCATGTATATCAGCCCCTTTCAGGTATCTCTTGCTTCCGAACACCTATATTTCACCTTAGCCCTGTATTTTTGCGTTTTTGACCTGTAATTCGCTGTTCTTTCTATATATATTTGTGTATACACTTGGTAGTACCCTCTTTTGGATTTTTGGGATCCAAAGATTCGGTTTTCAGCCCTTTTACTGCTTTCCACCTGTTCGTCAATTTCTTTCACTCGGAAATGAGGTTGACTCGATCGAGAAAATGCAATTGGGCCTCTAAGGCCCAATCAATGAAATGCAAGGAAGATGGGTTTCCAAGGACTCGGAGGGGCCGGTTCATACATAGAAAGGAACAAACGAGATAGAAATTAGTAATGGAGCACACATTAATTCTATGCAACACAACCAAGATACATAAAATAGAACTAAGACGATTTGAACGAGGTATGAACCTATTCAACGTAGATCTAGACTACCAATCTAAAGCCAAATTGACTAAACTTTCCACATGTATAAATGAACTATGGAAGCCCACTTTTAATGGAATTTGAACATTTAGAGACATGAAATTTTCTTTAAAAAAAAATCAGAATCCATTAGCAACCAAGATAGTTAATCCAAACCAGCGGTAGTACCTTCCCAAAGTAATGTAAATGTTGCTAATCTTCATTAAGAGCAAAACTTGCATGCCAAACTTATTTTCTAACAGTGAAGAAGAGGCAGATTCAAGTAGTCACCGGATAACACGCACTCCTATAGATTATAACATAAAAAAAAAACGAATTCGATCGAAGCCTATTACGTCAAGTTAATCTACATCAAGATTTCATGCCATCTAGCAACAACAGAAGAAAATATTCATAATTCTTAGAAAATAAACTCGATCGAACTAGACCCGAACAATGTCCAATAATAGAAGACAAGGTCAAATATTCAAAGGAGAAGGCTGAACCACGCCCCAAGACCATCATAAGGATTCCTAAAACAACCTCAAGACATACTTGGAAAATAAAATAAAATGAGCGACATCCTAAAGATTAATAAATGGATAACAAGAATTTTAAAGCAAGCATGACAACCAATAAATTCAGGAAGAACACAGACAACAGTATGAACTCAAATGAGCATTAAACCATCTAAAAAAAAACGAAGAACGAACAGTATCAAGGGACTATTGAGCCAATTTTATCACTGATTCACAGCCAACCAAGAGTCATAGACATCCCCAAATACTAACATGTAAACAACTTCACATAGTCGAGAATCAAGCAACAACACGTTAAGAGCAAAATATTTGAAGCAAAAATGAGTGTTACCTTCCAAAGTGCAGTGAACGGAGACGAAAACGAGCGAGGTAACAACGATTCCTCCACCAATCAGCGACGTAAAACCTTGGAAATCCTCAACCAATGAATGGAGAGGGTGTAGCTCAGATTGAAAAAATAAAAATGGTTCTCTCCTCTGTTTCGAGAGTACCTCTTATAGATTTATATTTTCTCTATACCTTGCTATATTATTTTTTCTATCTTTTTTTTTTCTCCCCCTATAATAGGGATTGAAAGAGGGAATATATAGAAGGAGAAAGAGTCGTTTTGGGAAACCATTGAGAATTCAAACAAAATTTTCAATCCCTTCTGCTATTTTCGAAACTACAATAAAGGTGATGGGAAATTTCTAAAACGGGAAAAAGGGGATGGGACGACTGCTGCAAGGTATGGGCGATTTCGCGAATTTCTCGCCGGATCTATTGAGAATAAGTAGTTAGTTTGTTAGTTAAGATTCTGTTATGTAACTAACTCTGCCAGCTGTATTAGTTTGTTAGAGAATGCACAATGTGTGATCTATATAAGGAGCACATTCTCTTTTATTGTAATTCATCAGAAATAAAAACTCTCTTTCTTCTCTTCTTCAATTCATCTGTTCCTTCCATAACTACTTCCATGGAAGAGTAGCTTCCATGGCTTCTATCATAAAAGCTTAAGGTTTATATGGTATCAGAGCAGCGACACTGGGATTATCCTTCTAGCTGCGTACAAGTTCTGTAATCAGATTCAAAAATCGTTCAAATAACTCTCAACAATGTCAGAGTTAACAGTCGCAACTCTCGAACATAATCATCCTTTGTATCTTCATGCATCAGACATGCCAGGAACTGCATTAATTGCAGTAAAACTCACTGGTCCAGCAAACTATAGCTTATGGAGTAGATCACTTCGTCTTGCATTATTGGTGAAAAACAAGCTTGGATTTGTTGATGGATCCTGCTTGAAAAACTCATACAAAGGAGAATTAGCTGCTCAATGGGAAAGGTGTAACGCTGTGGTGCTTTCATGTATTAGTAGCACTGTGGCTCAGGAATTGATCACTACGATCGTGTATGCTTCAAATGCGAAAGGGTGTGGGATGATTTAAAGAGAGATTGACAAGTCCAATCTTACTCGAGTTTATCAGCTTTGGGCAGAGGTATCTTCTCTTAAGCAAGGTACAGTACTCTGTCACAGTCTATTATTCGAAATTGAGGGATTTATGGGATGAATTAGATGTGCTAGTTCCTTCTCCTTTGTGTAGTTGTGATGAGGCTAGGCCTTACATTGATCATCTCAGTCAACAAAGGCTGTTGATGTTTCTTATGGGCCTGAATGAGTCATATAGTCATGTAAGGAGTGATATATTGCTTAAATCTACTGTGCCTACTGTTAATCAGGCATATGCCACAGTCATACAGGAGGAAAGTCAGAGATTACTTGGTGTTGTAGACATTAACAAAGAGCCTCTTACTATGTTAGTTAATAGAAGGCAAGGTTTCAAGGGGAAGAGACCATTATTTGACATTGCTTGTGAGCACTGTGGGTATAAGAATCATCTCACTAAGAATTGCTATAGGATCATAGGCTATCCTGTAAATTTCAAGAGTAAGAGGAAATTGGGACAAGGCGTTGCTCCAGGAGTTGAAAATGGAGTTGAAAATAGTTACAGGTCTCATAATCCTGCTCCTGCAGGATCTGCTGCAGGGTCTACTGGCTTCAAATCCTATGCAAATTCTGCCTTCACTGAAGGACAAGGGTATGGATTCAATCTCACCGAGGAGAAGTATAATCATGTACTGAATCTCAGACACAACAATAATCTCACAAACACTGGGAATGATGGTGAATGCAAGGCAAACCTAGCAGGTAATGTGTCCTTGACATCTGATTGTTCTGAATATAGCTGGATAATTGATTCAGGTGCAACTCACCACATTACATCCTTTAAAGACTTGTTAGCTGAGATGAGTAGTATAGCTGATCATAGGTCAAATACTGTGCAATTACCAACAGGAAAAAAGGCACCCATTACTCACACAGGCAACTCAATAATTCTTGGGAGATATACAATGAAAAATGTGTTACATGTGCCTGACTTCAAGTTTAACCTGTTATCAGTTGCTACACTGACCAAAGATCTGTTATGCAGTGTTAGTTTTTTCCCTAACTTCTGTGTGATGCAGGAGCTCTCCAATGGGAAGGTGATTGGGATTGGTAGAGAACGTGGTGGTCTTTACTTGTTGAAAGATACAGTGCAAGCAGTAGCCAATGTTGCAGTAAAAGATGATAGACTAGCTTCTTTGTGGCATATGAGACTTGGCCATCCTTCTCTTCCTACTATGCAACATATCTCTTCTCTTAAAGGACTTATACTTAACCAACAGTGTTGTCATGTATGTCCTCAAGCCAAGCAATGTAGACCTGTTTTCCTTCCTAGTTTACATAAGTCTAGTACTATTTTTTAGCTTCTGCATGTAGATGTATGGGGTCCCTATAGAACCCCCACTTATGATAGAAAGCAATACTTTGTTACTATAGTAGATGACTACAGCAGGTTCACTTGGGCCTGTCTTATTCAATCTAAGGTTGAAGTTCAATCTGTACTAAAGAACTTCTTACTAATGATAAACACTCAGTTTGGTTTGAAAGTGAAGGTGTTAAGAACTGACAATGGTACTGAATTTCTGAATTTCAAATGTAAAGAATTATTCTCGTCTCTTGGAATTGTGCATCAAACGTCTTGTGCTTACACACCCCAACAGAATGGGGTGGTTGAAAGAAAGCATAGACACATACTAAACATTGCTAGGGCCTTGAGGTTTCAAGCTGCTATTCCTATATCATACTGGGGGCATTGTATTAAGGCAGCTGTTTATTTGATAAATAGAATTCCATCAGCAATGCTACAAGGTAAATCTCCACATGAACTACTTTATGGCTCTATTCCTGTCCTAGATCATTTGAGAGTGTTTGGTTGCCTTTGTTTTACATCAGTTTTGCCCAGAACTGATAAGTTTGCTCCAAGGGCAAAGAAGGGAGTCTTCATGGGATATGCAGAAACACAAAAGGGGTATAAAATATTGGATTTGGAGTCTCATTCTTTTCATGTTAGCAGGGATGTGAGATTTGTAGAGAACCAGTTCCCTTTTCAGTCTGCTTCTAACCCTCAGCTTCCTGCATTGTTTGATTCATCTTGGTTCCCACAGTCTGAGTTTTCTCTGGCTCCTGTCACTGATAATATTCTTCCTCCAGCACCAGTTGTGAACCTGCCAGATGTTGCAGTAACAGATAACATAACTGGTCATACTGAGTCTATGGATACAATGTCAATTGATGAAAATGATCGGGAAGAGGTCCCCATGGCATCTCCAGAAAATTGCCATATTGCACCAGTTGCAGAACCTGCTGTTGAAATCTCTGAACATGCTAGGCCAAATAGATCCCTTAAACCCCCTATTTGGCATAAGGATTATATTATGCCCAATCCTTCACGACAAGCTCACACTGCATGCCTTTATCCTATTGCTGATTATGTAGCCTATTCAAAAATCAGTTCTCCCTATAAAACTTTTCTAACTGCTCTTTCAAATGTATCTGAACCTGCTAGTTTCAAAGAGGCCTCCAAATGCAAGGAATGGGTTGCTGCAATGCAAGAGGAGATCAGTGCATTAGAGCAAAATCACACCTGGTCTGTGGTGGATCTCCCACTTGGCAAAAAGGCTATTGGATCTAAATGGGTGTACAAAGTTAAGCTTCAAGCTAATGGTCTGGTTGAAAGGTACAAAGCCAGACTGGTTGCCAAGGGGTTCAGCCAACAGGAGGGTCTGGACTATCATGAAACTTTTTCACCTGTAGCTAAGATGGTCACCGTCCGGACTGTTATTAGTGTAGCAGCATCACACAACTGGCCTTTTCACCAAATGGATGTCCATAATGCCTTCTTGCAGGGTGATCTTCTTGAGGATGTTTATATGGACATGCCACAGGGTTTTCAGAGGCAAGGGGAGTACAAGGTGTGTAAGTTGTTGAAGTCTTTATATGGACTAAAACAGGCCTCAAGACAATGGAATTTAAAGCTCACTGAGGTCCTCCTAGGTGTTGGTTACTCACAGAGTCCATATGATCATTCCCTTTTTACAAAAAAGGATGGACAAAAGATAGCAGTGATTCTTATATATGTTGATGATTTACTCATCACAGGTAACAGCAGTAAGATGATACATGAGTTAAAGGACTCACTTCACAATAGGTTCAAAATGAAAGACCTTGGTAATCTCAAGTATTTTCTGGGCATTGAAGTCATGAGGTCTACAACAGGCATACTTCTCAATCAGAGGAAGTATGCCCTTGAACTTATATCACACACTGGTCTGAGTGGTGCCAAGCCAGTAAGCACACCATTGGAAGCAAATATCAAACTTACAACAGTCGAATATGATGAGTTAACTGGGACTACTAATGATCCTGTGTACAAGGATGTCACAGCTTATCAAAGGATGGTTGGTAGATTACTATATCTTACCATTACCAGGCCTGACATTAGTTTTGCAGTCCAGGTTTTATCACAATTTATGCAAAGACCTAAACTCTCACATTGGGAAGCAGCTCTGAGGTTAGTCAGGTACATCAAGAATTGTCCTGGTCAAGGAATACTGTTGAGTAGTACAAAAAACTTGTAACTTGAAGCATTTTGCGACTCAGACTGGGCAGCATGTCCACACACAAGAAGGTCTGTGACAGGTTATATGGTTAAACTAGGGGATTCACTGATTTCCTGGAAGTCAAAAAAACAGCACACAGTGAGTAGAAGTTCTGCAGAGGCTGAGTATAGGAGTATGGCTGGTGCAGTAGCAGAAATTACTTGGCTGGTTGGGGTGTTGAAAGAATTGAATGTGCAAGTTACAACTCCTATAAGACTGCATTGTGATAGTAAAGCAGCACTACAAATTGCAGCTAATCCCATCTTTCATGAGAGAACTAAACACATTGAAATAGACTGCCATTTTGTAAGGGAAAGGATCAAAAGTGGACTCATACAAACTACTTATGTCAATACCAAACAACAGCCAGCCGACATATTGACAAAGGGTCTAGGAGCAGCTTCTCACCACTTGCTACTATCCAAGCTTGGAGTCTTCAACATATACTCAGACTAAAGCTTGAGGGGGAATATTGAGAATAAGTAGTTAGTTTGTTAGCTAAGATTCTGTTATGTAACTAACTCTGCCAGCTGTATTAGTTTGTTAGAGAATGCACAATGTGTGATCTATGTGTGATCTATATAAGGAGCACATTCTCCTTTATTGTAATTCATCAGAAATAAAAACTCTCTTTCTTCTCTTTTTCAATTCATCTGTTCCTTCCATAACTACTTCCATGGCTTCTATCATAAAAGCTTAAGGTTTACAGGATCTGTCGGGATTTTCACGTGAAGAAGAAGAAAATGGATGCAGGGGTCGTCTGGAATTGTATGCGTACTGCTGTACGCTTTGGAACTTGGAAGGGAAAGGGGGATGGGGTCGGTTTTGGTGTTGAAAATTGGGCTGGGCGCAGGTTAGTTGGTGGACTGCTGAAAAAGGGGTATTGAATTGGAATTGTTGAGTTGTTGTTTGGAATGGGTTTCTTTAGGTGGGCTACTAAGTGGGCTTAAAGGATTGGAGTGGAATTTGGCCCGTTTCTTGGCTGAAAATAAGGTCAAAATGTGGATAGGTTTTGCAAATTAGGAAATAGTCACAAGAATTGCAATTATGGCCTATGAAAATTGACAAGTTTGCCAAATTGAGTTTAATTGGTGATTCGACTAAAAAGCCAAATAAGACGAATTAATATAAATTAATTAATGAGTTTCTTAATCTCAACAAAATAAAAATAATGAACTTAATTATAAATTAATTAATTCAATTACAAAACTAATTAACTCGAAAACTTAATTATAAACTAATTAATTCAATTACAAAACTAATTAACTCGAAATTATAGCTATAACTTAAAGCAAATTGATAAAAAATTTTAACTAAAATGTAAAATCTTTTGTGATGACTTTTTCAAATATTTATAAAATAACGTGATTGCAAAATATACATATTTATAAAAAAAATGATAAAATTACTTTAAACATAGCTTGAAAGTATTTAGAATTTCATAAAACTCATTAACTCAAAACTATAACCATCCCTAATATTTAAAATATAATTATTATTTTTTGACGATTTTCGAATAATCATAAAATATACTAATCATATACATAATTATGTAAAACATATACACCATCTAAAATTTATGAAAAGTGACAAAACTAAAAAATCTCGCGAACTATATTATTCTTATTATTATTATTATTTATTTATTTTATTTTATTTTATTTTTGGAAATTCTATAAAACTAATTATTTTAAATCGTTTGAAATTGGAGAAGCTCGAAATGATTAATTTATATTGTGGAGGGTCAAAATTGGGTGTCAACATCTACTAATTTACCATACACTATTAAATAAGTAAAAAAAATATTTACTTATTTAAAAAAAATATATTTTCATGAAAAACATTTTCCTTCGTAACAAACACAAGTGATATGTTTGTTTAGTGTATTATTACCATAAAATAATACTTCTTCTATGTCATTTTAGGTGATGATATTTGATTGGATCTAGAGTTTAAGAGAAATATATTGAATATAATTTAATTTTTAGAGAAATTATAAATATTTACATGATTATAAAACCATATATTTAAGTACTTCCTAGTTGTTAACTCTTAAGTGATCATAAAATAAAAAGAACCCATATTTTTCCTATACTACTAATATAAGAAGACTAATTTGAATAATCTATTCTTATTAACTTTTTAATATTGGATTACATTAATTAATCTATAGCTATTAGGGTTCTCGAGTATATGTACACTTTGAATTTTGTCACTTCTAATAATTATAGTAAGTTCGATATTACTATCAAATAGCCTACACCCTATATATCAATGATGAATTTAGATTTAATTTTGACGGTACTTGTTATAATCAAACTTCTATCGACAATATTAGAGGAGTTTTCAGAGATAATTGTTATTTACTAATATAATCTTTGAATGTAGGTACTATCTGATGAAATTGGAGAATTCTCATATTCGGCATAGCTTTGGAGAAGACCACTAAGTGACTTATATATTACTTATTATCTATCTATTTACAAAAGGAGAAGAAAAAATGACACATGTCATTACCACAATTTTTTGAATTTTAAATATTAAATAATTTTAAATAATCAATAGTAAATAATTATTTAAATAAATATTGAAACATATCAATAATTACAATTAGATCCTATGTAATTGTACGGTAGTTACAATACCACAATTTTTTAGTATATATTTTAGCTTTTAGATATTTTAGATTTAGACCCATTTACTTATACGTAACTACATATAATTTTAAATAATCATTTTTTACAAATCATTTAATCAAGGAAAATTGGATTCACAATTTTATCATTTTTAATATAC
>NW_006239268.1:253754-259636 GCF_000226075.1 Solanum tuberosum | reverse complement strand
AATATAAAAGGATAAAAAATATTTTTATTTCAATTGGAGATGAGGAAATATTTTTAAGTTAATTAAAATAACAAATAGTATATGTGGGTGATTAGTTTTTTCCGAAGATTGGAAAAGAAAAAAATCAATTCAGTACTTGATAGACAATTTTAAGATATTAATAAAAAAAGATGGACTAATTTTTACGGAAACTTTTATCTCTAATCTATTTTTTAAAATATCATAAAGATAACAATTTGAATGTCTTTTCTTTAAGAATATATCACTAAATTGATTGTTTAGTCACTTATTTTATATGTAAAAATAGCAAAAAAAAAATTAATGAGTAGTTTACGAAATTAATTCTTGAAAAAATATATATACAAATTCATCAGAAAATTTTGAATATTATTGCATATAACATAGAATCTGACGACAATTTTAGATAGAGAAAATATTTTAAAATATTATTGCACATAACATTAAGTTAATATGATCATATATAGCAATAATGTATCATTATAACCTTTTTATTTTTAAAAAAATTACCATAATAAATTTTATAAATTATTCTTACTTTAAAAATATCCGCGCAACGCGCGGGCACGTATACTAGTTATTACTAATGATAGAAGAATACAAAAAAATTTAATTTGCAGCAAGGACAAAAGATGATTGCTATAATATTAGAAAATTTAATCGTATAGATTGTAACAATTTGGCAAAAATTAAAAACCTCAAACCAAACAAAAAAAACTTATTTATCTTTCAATTCTATAACAACAAACACTACCCGTAAAGTTCAAAAATAATAATCATTTTTAACATGTAAAATATCTTATTATATATATATAATATCGTATTTTTAGGACTATGAATCCAACATAGAAGGGTACACATTAAATCTCTATATTTTTAAGTGATATGGTAATGCAATTTTTCTATATTAATAGTGTATATACTTAAATTTATATTAATTATAATTTGATAAATGATAACTAATTTGTTAAATTATATTGATAATGTAAATTGCGGTCTCAAGCCTCTGAATTGGGGTTTACAAGGAAAATTAGAAAATCAAATTAAATCAATGAACAGAAAACGATATTTTTTTATTTTAAATTTTAAAAGTCGATAAAATTTAAAACAAAAAAAAAAAACAATTGAAACAACTAACCAAATCGACTACATAAATATTGGAATGTGAGCGTACATATGCATAATTACAATCTTAATTTATAATATAGGTGTTTGTCTTTATAGTAATCACTTTACTGTTTAATATGATTTATAGATTTTATTTAATAAAATTCAAAAATTTACTTCATGTTTAAAATAGTTTAATCTTCTAATTATTTAGTTATTCATCACTGTTCAACTTGTAATTATCGTTAAAATATGTTGGTATATTGCATCAAGATTTTTAATATTTTGAATAAAAATAAAATTCATTGTAAGATTTTTTATGTTCCTTAAAAATGGTTAAATACTTAAAAATGCATACAATTTTTTAAAGAAAGTTACATATATAACTTGATTAGGTCTATATTTCCTTCTTCTTTTTTTTCAAATATTAATTAATTTTGATAATGTTATGCTAGAATATAGTCCATGTTATGTGTTTGAAAATATATAATCAAATAAAAATCGATAATAAACTGAATAAACCGACAAGAAACGAAGCTAAAAAATCAGAATTGATTTGATTCTACTATTTGAAAAATCAACTAAATTAATTTGGTCATCTTTTAGAGAAAAATAGACTTAAATCAAATGATGAACATCATTACCATTAGAATAATTTTTTTAAAAAGGCAATACTATTTAAGAGTGTTATCTTGGAAAATGAATTTTACAATACGCAATTTTGATTTAATAAGCCTCGATACGAATATCGAACGGAGAAAAAGATAATGTAAATTACTAAAGTTAATAAAAAAAAAGAAAAAAGAAGCGCGACCTAACAACCCCTTGGAAGAGTCCTCACTAGTCATGAGCTACGCCGGCCACCCTCTCTCTCTTTCCCGTTTGACTGCACCGCCGTTTCCCCTCCTTCCTCCGCCGACCACCGCCGTGTTCTCCGCCGCCATCGGTTACACTCCTCTTTTCTCTCCCGTTAAATTCCATAGGCTGTCTCTTCTTCGGAGTTCAGGCAGCCGAGATAACTACATCGGAAACGGCGGTGGCGGTGCTGGTGGAAACGGTAAAAACAACGGCGGTAGTGGCGGCGGTGATTGGTGGAGCAATTTCTTCAATTTTGATAAGAGAAGATCTCTTCTCCTCCTTCCTATTTTTAGAAATGAAGATACTTTTATCGATTCCGTATTATCGTGTAAACCATTGTTATTGTTCCTTGTATCAGCTTCTTCTTCAATTACTTGCTGCTTACTGTTAGCTTCATTTGTACAAGCAAAAACTAATAATGGAGAAATTGTGCATGAAATTAGAGGAGGAAAACGGTTTGAACTTGTGCCAGATTATTCAAAGGATGAATTTGTTCTTACTAAGACAATGTGGTCACGGTTATTGCCTGATTCGAAATCGGGGAGTTTTGTTTCCAATTTGTGGATGCAATGCAAGGAATTAACGACGACTTTGTTGCTTCCTGAGGGATTTCCGGATAGTGTTACAAGTGATTACTTGGAGTATGCCCTTTGGAGAGGGGTTCAAGGTGTTGCTGCACAAATTAGTGGTGTTCTTGCAACTCAGGTACTACTCTTGTGTTAATTAAAGATATATTAGTCCAAATAAATATGACGAGCTAATGTTGTTGAAGTAGTCATTTGAGTCTAACGAATTTGGATTTGATTAAAAAGGTCTTATTTTGTTGGGATAGTCTGTTGATTTGGACTTAAAATGATGAACCACTTTGTTTGCTCAAGCTGTCATCTTATCCTAGAGCATGTCAAATGTCGCGACACACCAAATCGAGTGAAAGAGTCAAATAGGATTATGTCACATGCTAAATGATGTGACATACCTAGTAAAATAAACAAATTTCTCTACATGCAAGCATTCATGTGTTCTAGCATTCAAAGATCAAGAATTAAATCAAAATCAAACTTCAAACCCTTGGATTAAAATACATCATGTTCTAGATAAAAATCATAGGCACTTGATTAGCTTCAACCTAAGACTAACCAAGCTTCTTTTAGTCATGCAATTTTAAGAAATAATTTACTACAGAGAGTATATACCCCGTCTTTCAAACACGCGTATCTCCTAATTGAAGTTGAAGATAGTGGGATGTTAACCAAATTGTTGACTCATACTCCACTAATTGGTTGGTATGCGAGTTCGTGACTATTTTAGAGGAATTCTCTCCAAATGGTTGATTGAACTTTAGAACATAACTAGAATTCTGATCGATTATCTAAACTGTGGTCTCCTCAGACTCTTAACCAGCGTAAATTGAATGTTACAAGCACCCTTTCAAGCCTAGAATGCCAAATAATTCAAGGAGAGATAGTGATTCCACATGCCAAATGACGTGACATACCTAGTCAAATCAAAGACCAATAAAAACATATCTTGTGTACAAGTGACATGTTTTGTCCAACCAAATGTAGCATCGTCACTTTTTTGCCTCTACTTTCCTTTTGGTGTACTTTCGAGGTTCCTATATGTTGAGAACCATATTATTGTGTAGGTTCTCTTTTTTGGTGTATGGGTTGTATACGAGGTTCCCACAATTATTAATAAAATACTTACCTTATCAACAAAAAACGTGGCCTTGTCAGTTGTCACTATTTCAATCTTATTGGTCAGGCGATTAAGTCAACCAAGCAAATCAAAGGTCAAAGGAAAAGAGTTTGTTCTCATTGCAATTCTTTTCTCTTCCACAACTATTAACAGGATTCCTCATAACTCAAAAAAGATACCAGGATTCATAACGAGTAACAACTAGCAAGAGAGCTCGTGGATCATTGAAAGTTTAATAGATTATATATACTTCTGTTTGTTATTTCTTTTTTCACCTTTGCTGTCTTGAATCATCTTAGGAAGAAAATCATATGAGTGAACAATGCTGATTGATTTTTCATACTCTGTTATGTCTAGGCCTTGCTTTATGCTGTTGGATTAGGGAAAGGGGCTATTCCTACTGCTGCTGCTGTCAATTGGGTGCTTAAGGATGGCATTGGATATCTAAGCAAGATTCTTTTGTCGAACTATGGCAGGCATTTTGATGTCAATCCTAAGAGCTGGAGGCTGTTTGCCGATCTTTTGGAGAATGCTGCTTATGGCCTAGAGATTTTGACCCCTGCATTCCCACATCTGTTTGTCCCTATCGGAGCTGTTGCTGGAGCAGGGAGATCAGCTGCTTCCTTAATCCAGGTAATATTTTTTGAAGCCAAGTGTGAATCTGATCATGATTAAAAAAGGGCAAGGTTCTGATCTGCATGTCTTACTGCAAATCCACTGTTTTGCTGGTATTGTGTCTCAAACATGTGCTGCAAGTTTCTCTTAGATGTTTCATTAAATTTATGTAATTTTTATCTTCATTACAGAGAAGAATTGGATGTTATACCCAAACACATCTCCTCACCCCCATCCCTGAAGGAAAAAAAGAAAAAAAAAAGAGATTAAGGTTCATACAGTAAACAACGATAAACAAAACCTTTGTCTTACAGGCTGCTACAAGGAGCTGCTTCTATGCGGGTTTTGCCGCTCAGAGGAATTTCGCTGAGGTAATTTCTTTACTTCTATATTCTTACTTTGGTTGTCAAAATATGTTGGGGTCATGAAAATTCTAATGTTCCAGCCTCTCTTGATTACCTACAAGAACCACTCATGTATTTGTGCACATATGCCTTGTGAGGACCGAGGAGTTACCAGAAGAATTCCATTCTGAATCAATTACTAATAGCAGGTGATTGCAAAGGGTGAAGCTCAAGGAATGGTGAGCAAAGCTATTGGAATCATGCTTGGCATTGCACTGGCTAACTGCACCCGCTCTTCTACATCTCTCGCTCTTGCCTCTTTTGGAGTGGTAACTTGGATCCACATGTTCTGTAATCTGAAGTCATATCACTCAATTCAACTAAGGACTTTAAATCCTTATCGTGCAAGTACTTCTCTTCTCTTGAGTTTTATTTCTTATATCATAAGATACAAGCAATTAATTTGAAAAGCACAAGGAAGTTTACTTTGTATTCTGTATTTTGTGTGTTAAACTGTTCAGTGGATTCTTTTACATGAGAGTGGCCTATTATTCTCGCTTCCATTGATAGAATGAGTGTTCAAGAGGACCTATTACACAATCACTTTTACTGTTGGAAAGTACATCTCAGATCTAGTTCTAAGTTCCTGTCCTGAATGATGTAACATAAGTGAAGGAGAAGATGTTATAGTGATTAATTATGGAACATGTGCATATGCATTGACAACTTATATGGCATGTACCTTGCAGCATAGATCACATTATCATTACAATTTGGATTAGGATTTTATATATTAACTTTATTTATTAACTGCTGGAGAAGTGTTGCTTTAATTTAATAGAAATCTTACTAAATTATAAGAGGTAGCTGAAACTTGTCACGTAATCTGTCCTTGTTTAATCTTATGTTAGCGACTCTTTTTTGATAGGTCTAGTCTTCAGTGAATATCTGCTCAGTGGTCTAGTTCCTTCTGTTAAAGAGGTCAATGATGAGGAGCCCCTTTTTCCAGCTGCTATTTTAAATCTAAAGGCAGCATATGAAGTGAGTTTGCTTTCACTTTTACTAGTTTCGTAAGACATCTTCCCTCATATCTATGCAAACCTCAGAACCTGGAAAGTTCTTTTGTGCGTGTGTTGATGTTTTACTATGTAAACAAATTTTCATTTATCCTCCAAATTTATAAAACACACTGCAGGGATTTCTGGTCTATGTTTATGCAGTAAAACGTGTTTCGTTTGTGTG
>NW_006239268.1:248542-252991 GCF_000226075.1 Solanum tuberosum | reverse complement strand
GGGGGCAGCAGGGTAGCTGGGTATTCTCTTATATCATTCTATAAATTGATGACATAAAAGATGGATATCTCAGAAAGACTATTTTTGTCCAGCTTAACTGTTTTATCAAGTTATAGAGGACAAATAAGGTGTGCTCATGTGCAACTACTAACATCAAATGAGATTAGGAAAATCTTATAACAGTTGAAGAAATTAAGAAAAAATATGCTTATTCAAATACAATGGACAGAAAATTAATAATAACTAACAACTCGCAAGATAGGCATAATCTTGAGTGATAAATGAGTACCAAGGATGACCTAGTGAATATTGACTAGGGATGGCCCTAACTATAACCCTTGTTCCTTGTTGGGAATGGGAGAAAAATTTCTCTGTTGATGCCAGCTTCCAGTTGAAGATATTATTTGGTTTTGACTTGCAAACTATGAAAATAGACCAGCTTCTCTGATTATTGGTCTTTTCAGACACAAATGGAAGTGCTTTCTGTTCATGCTAAGCAAGCAGCTGCAGGGATTGTGCGACGGTTGCAGCTGGGTTCTAAACTTTCTGATGTTGCTACAAGCCGAGAAGATGTGCTTGCTCTGTTTGAACTGTACAAGAATGAAGGTTACATTTTGACTGAGCATGAAGGAAGATTTTGCGTAAGTAATCCAGTCTCTCTCCTCCCCCTCATTATTTTCATTGCTGAGACATCACTTGTTTAGACTAACCTGTAAATTCCAGCTAAAGATTTTATTTGATCTATCTTCTGCAAGAGGCGTCAACTTCTAAAAACTGGTGAATAAAGTGTTAAGAGCTCAAATTTCTGATTGATCTTCTTAAGGAACCTTTCTTTTTATCAGGAATAGTTGATCATATTTTGGCCTTTCCAGAGGGTGATTGTACTTTGTAGTTACTATAACTAAAGAAAGATTAACTTCCCACCGGGACATTCACTATGAATGTTGGGTATTTAAACAAGCTAAACTTAGTCATAACAAGTATTAGGCTTTGAGTGGAAAGAATAATATTGCCCTTCCTATGTTTCTTCAAGAGTGTTTATTTCATGTTCTGTGGAACTCCACTTCAGATGCAACCCAGCTATTTTGACCTACATTTTTTTTTTTGTATATATAACAAAGAGAAGTACTTCAGAATCCATTTTGTAACTTGCAATCACCACTATAGAGCTATGATGGTCACTGTTTGAGTTAAAGGCAATCCAAAATTTTATGCCAGTATTAGCAAACAACGGTGGGAAGTTCTGTGATAAGAGATCAAAGAACTACATGCTCTTCTTCTTAGTACAAAAATTGTTCAGCAATTGCATCAGTGTAGCTCCCAAAATAACTTAAGTTGAATACCAAGCAGTATGGTGAACCTCATAAAAATGGTGATTGAGATCTAAGGTTGGCCTTCTTAAGTGTGAATTATTGGAGTTAGTGTTGGTAGAATGAAATGTCATTTAGAGATATTGAACTGTATAAATAAGGGAGAAACTCTCTGAAGGGAAAATGAATGATTCATATATATCATTCACTTAGCAGGAAAAGTGAATACTCCAGTGAGTGACAAATATCAGAGAGGGAGGGGTAGTTGAGCATGAGTAGATCGTTAGTAGGCTTGTTTTACTTGGAAATTTCCTGATTCAATTCCTGTCTTTATCTCACTTCTGCTTTCCATTTCTTCATTGGAATGGATGGAGGGTGATTGTTTGACCTTATGCTTAACTAACATTTTTACATTTACTTTGCACTTGTTGGAGCAGATTGTGCTGAAAGAAAGTTCATCACCACAAGATATGTTGAAGTCATTGTTTCATGTCAATTACCTGTACTGGTTGGAGACAAAAGCAGGAATCAAGTCGAGCAGTGTAGCTAATGACTGCAGGCCTGGGGGAAGGCTTCAGATGTCTTTGGAGTATGTTGAGAGAGAGTTTAACCATGTCAAAACTGATGGTGAGGTAGCAGGTTGGGTAACTGACAGTCTCATTGCGAGGCCTTTGCCAAATCGGATTCGCTTGGATTACACAGCTGTATCTTCTGTTGCAGAAGGTTGACCGTATATAACAAGACACAGCTCCTCTGAACAAGCTCTTGTTTCCCAGCTTAAGTCAACCCTTCATACCCTGTATAGCTGCCAAACCATCATGATGGGTTCATTTGGATTTGCATCTGCAGACAGAAGTGCTTGAAATCAATTGGTAAAACCCATTTCGGTGACTGTACAATGAGCTTGAAATGGTGTCATGGATCAATAATTGGACGATGCAGTATGCTGGTTTTGAATGGGGTGAGTATTCGAATTTGTTTCTGAATGCTTGATTTCATTGCTGCCCATCTTCTTGCTATTCTATCTATAGCTTAGAAGTTCCATTGAAATTGAATCTACACTGCAACATGTGGAGCTTCTCCTCCTTCGTTCTTTCATGATTTAGTTATCTTCTTACTCCTATTTTCCTGTAAGTAAGTTTACATCTAGAGGCCAGAGCAAACACTTTACTCTATCGAAAACAAAAACAAAAAACTTTACTCTAGAATCTCCATCAAGTTGGAGTCGGGGGTGAGATTTGGTAGGATGTTCTGTTTCCCTGCAGCATAATGGGAGATGGATGAAGTAGTCGAGTTTGGTCGCCATTTTTGCACTGTTACCTTCATTTTTTTGTGCTAATGAACGAGCATGTTCGTGTCAATGACTTGTTAGTTTTGTAGAACTTTTGCATACAAGCTAGATTGGATTATAATTTGGTGAGAGATAGATGGTGAAGATCTGTATCTGAGTTTGGTGACTCTATAGCTCATATCATGTTATTTTGTGACCAATTTTACAGTTACCTTACCAAATTTGAATATGGTTCTTCTAATCTCATTTTAAAAATTGAAGTTACTTTCTCTTCACACTATTTTAATTTGTACTTACCTTTGTTTGGAAAGCATTATAACTTGCTGATTCTTGTACTAGTTCTGGGAACGTGCATTGCATATTTATCTCAAAATATTAAATTTTGTATTGCAAATGATATACTTTATCCCCTTCAAATCTATTGGTATTTACTAAAAAAGAAATTAAAAAAAATCATCATTTTTATGCTAGAAAGTACAGTTATTATTAAAAAGAATATAACCTTAATTATAAAATTGACTAAAGTGCATAAAGTAAAAATAACTAACAATTGTACAAATACAATTTTCAAATGAGGAAGCTAAAATACTACATGCTAGTTAGTATAATATGTGTAAACTTTATACTAGACTTGTCCTTGTGTGATGAGATCACCGAACCTAACGCTGTAATACCAAGTTTTTCACGACACAAAATGAGTCGTGAGTGGCACCCACACTTAACCTCCTAAGTGGGTGAACTAAGGAATCCAAACCCTAACATATATCAATAATTCAACTACGAATAACAACAATAATGTGGAAGCTCAAAACTTATTAAAGTAACCAATCAAATAAACTTCTAAAGTTTAACACTTATTATCTCCAAAATCTGAAAGTCATCACATCAAGGACATCTAATCTTCAAATACTAAGTCTAGGAGTATTAAAGACACCAAAATAAATGAATAAAATAGTTTATGTCCGAAAACTAAGGACATCATGCCATGACCAAGAGAATCCAACACGAGCTGGAATGAATAACTCACCTTGGAACTTGATGTGCTGGAGACTGGCTAGAGCTGAGGGCAAGTCGAAGTCACTGATACACTCGCTGCACTCCACAAAAAGAAAACAAAGAAAAACACAAGTAGGGCTCAATAGAGGGCAACATGTACTGAGTAGATATCATCGGCCAACCCAAAATAGAACTAATATGTAATGAATAATAGTATAAAATCAACTATGACACTTAGCAGGTGGCAAGCAACAAACACATGAACCAGTGTCAACAACACTAAAGTAAGTACGTAATCAGTCAACAATATCAAGATCACACGAGGACTCGGATCCAATTATACCGTGTCGGAACGTGACACTCCAATCCAATAATACCGTGTCGAAATGTGACATTCCGATCCAATTATACCTTGTCGGAACGTGACACTCTGATCCAATTATACCGTGTCGGAACGTGACACTCCGATCCAATAATACCGTGTTGGAACGTGACACTCCGATCCAATTATACCGTGTCGAAAAGTGACACTCCAATCCAATAATACCATGTCGGAATGTGACACTCCGATCCAATAATATCATTAATTTATCATTTATTATCACCACTTTTCAATTCATTAACAATATTTCACCAAACCTTCTTTATTCAAGGCATCACTTCGATAGATAGGGTTTAAGATTATAAATTCCACGGTCTCAGAATTTCAGACCAATCACAAACCACACAACCAAGCTACACAATCACACAATCAAGTACATAGAGAACATCACAATCTCATTCAATGCATAACAATCACTATTAAGAGTCTATCTATCAAATAGAATAAACCATAACCTACCTCAACCGAAG
>NW_006239268.1:215356-247530 GCF_000226075.1 Solanum tuberosum | reverse complement strand
TATATATATATATATATATATATATATATATTACCTTCTCTAATTATTACAACAACCTAACCTTTCAAACATTATTTGTTTTATCTTACCCCCAATTTGACCAATCAGTACGTTCCTCAACTTTGCACCTTTCAATTATTTAATCTTTTTCCACTATTCATCATACAGACCCCACTAACGATAATTAACCAATAATATACAATTAGAATGCTGGAAAAATTTCGGTGAAACAGTTACCCGAAGCCGTCTTTCCAATCTTTGCGACTCTTTTGGTTTTCCTTTCTTCTGTAGATTAGTTATTAACCCTAATTACTATATGACTAATTATAAAAGAGGTAAAATTTGCTCACTACTAATTTTAGTGTTAATTCTTTAACCACCAACTAAATTAATTATTAAAACTACCCCACTAATTTAATAATATAGTTACGAATAGTCCAAAATACTCATTTAGAATCTATCGAAAGAGTCTTTTATGCAATAAAAAACTCTAGTACTCAAAACGACCAAATGAGTCGTTACATTAGATACCAATTTACCCATCGTTCGTCCTCGGACGATCAAAAGAAGGTGAGGGTAAGAAAGGATAGTTGTCTCAGCAATTCCTTCAAAATATTAGTACCCAAGGTCTCATATAAAAAATATCAATCCAACCAACTGGAGATCTCTGCACCTCCTCCCATACAATGCCTCAAATGGGCCATCTCAATACTCTAATGATAAATGTTATTGTATGTAAACTCTTCTAACAACAAAACTATTCCCAAGTGGACTCTTCAACTGACCGATTCTCCAACTAGACCTTGACCCAACCGTCAGGACAAATATTATCTAACATAACCATGATAAAATCCTTAATCAATATTGGCTACAATCAGGAGTGAACCTGAACCAATCACCACACGCCCATAATGAAGTAGTTAGTCACATAAGAATGTACATAACCAAGCTCGAATAACTCTAGATACTCCTTCCAGAGTGTCCATATCAAACATTTTCATTCACCTTACTCTATCTCTTTGATTATTTTTTTAACCTACCCACAATCACCAATTTAGTCCCTATTATAATTGCACACATACTTAGTTTATCGAACCCCATATCCACTGAAGTCAACACTCTTAATACTACCAAAACATCATCACCACATCGATCATCTACCTTACCACCAAAACATCATTAGTATCAAAGTATTCTTATCACATACATGTTCAAACTATGGCTATCTCTCTTTCTATTTAAACATTTCATGACAAACACGAGTCTCAAACAGGGCTAATAACACTAATTTCAAATTTGATAGTACCTTTCCCATCGAGGTACAACAATTGATCACATCCAATGTCAGCTTCACGCAATCGTTCATATACCATGTTTCAACTACCATTCAAACCATCATATACCTCATGCCACAACTTAGAGAAATTCTTGGTCACTCAAATAATTATGTGTGCTATAAGCTCGTAACCTCTATTCAACATCAAATGTCTATGTAACACATCATAACATTCTATGTTGTCCCATCAATGGAGTAGTATTAATCCAACTCTAAATTCTTAATAATCATGTAGAATTATATCTCACCTTGTACATCATTCTTAAGTCATCTATCATAATTTGAGCAATCTAACCCCACGTAAAACTCTAAATTTTCCATACCTCACTGTTTGTCACCCAAACCAAAACTCAATCTTTATAAAAGTCGATGATAAACTCCTTGTAAGTTTGTACCGAACTAGTTCACATCTCACAGTCATATCTAAACTCATAGGCAACTTATTCCTTCACTGTTCTCAAACTCTTCCCATGGTGCAAAATTCTAAATATCTCGACCCTTCAATAGATCTGACTCTTGTTTCTCTAGCTCGCTTACCGATCTCATCCTTTTACCAACAACCCATGATGTTTTACTTCACACTCTAAATCAAAACTCTGAGGGAAACCCTTCCTTAGATCCTTTAACAATAAGAAGTAACAAACTTTATTGTCCAAAACATGCATAAGTTCTTTCACATGCTCAATACCTATGCAATCAATCATTTCTTATCTTACCAATCCATATCTTGACAAAACATATTACCATAAATGTAGACGTATAATGAAAAACAAAAAGATTTGAATTGTAAATTCAACTGTGTAACTCAATCCTCTTATCTATAAACATTAGCTCATACCTTGAAGATTTTTAGGAATTCATGTATCTTAGCTTATCATTGATCTCCTCTTCATAGATCTTACCATATCCTTCGCTAAATATTCAATAGTACTCATTACTGAACTCAAAATCACAAAAGAACTTATCGTCACACTCGAGTTGAACGTAGGTACACTCTTTTCTCAAGTCTTTTTCAATCGTTTTAAACCAATATGATGAACATGTGACACTATTAACATAACTCGAGCAAACCAGATGAAATTACGCATCTTTGAACCCAATTCTCAATCCCATTGAAGATACCTTTTAAGTCCTTGCAATCGGAGAAAATATTCTTACTCTCACCTCTTTCCGAAGGCTACACTCATCCCATTGATTTTATTTCATCTTTATTATGACTCCAGCTCCTTTAAATTCTATTTGAGTCGTGCCCCAACATCTCTCAAAACTTTCCATACAACCACGTTACTCACTAAATAGTAGAAAATCGCAACATTAGATACTCACAAGTCATTATTACCATACAAAATTTATTTAACCAACAATTTGTATTCTATAGTTGCATCTCAATCACAATACATCACTAACTCGTATTACCATCATGCTCAGTAAGCCCTTGTCATCACCACGAAGTCAACCTTTTCATCGATATGACACCTCAACCCAATTATATCAATCAGATCCAAAAGACTAACCCAAATTTTATACACACTTTCTAACTAATATCTTCAATTCTATTAACCCAAGTATACTCACTGACTTTCTTTATCTATACGTTTGTCATACCGGTATCAATCCATTCCTTAAGTAGTTATTATTCTCATTTGACAATCGACGTATTTGTTTCCACATAACCCTAGTACTACCACACCATGAAAGTCCATTAGAGACCTCACTAGAACACATCATACCTATTGATAAGATCGTACCCAAATAGCCCACGCATTTCTACCCCTTGAATAGCTGCAAAACATTACCAAATTTGTTATATCTTTAGCCCAAGCAATTTGCATTCTTTCTTAGATCAGGTCGATAACAAAAGTAACACACTTCATAAATCTAACGAAGTAAGCATTGGTACTATTGTAGTAGTCGTATCATGACTCTCTTTAATATACAATCAATCTATGGAATCCTAGTTAAGATTCTAACCTCAATTGGCGCAACCTAATTTCATCATTCGCTAAACAACCCATACATGTTATAGTAGCTTTACTAACTATATTTTCCAAGTAATGATGTTCATATTCTAGCTGTCCCTTACGAAACTTCTTGCATGTTGTTACTTATCTAGATAAAGTACAAAATTTGACCTCATAGGCTGCAACACATATCTTCCGTTTCTCTATATTCAGGAAACTATCTCTCCTGTTATCACTCAAAGCTTGGGGCATATAATTGGATGAAGAAGCTAGAAAATGCTGCCTTAAGTCATAGCTAGTGCCTTTACTAATCGACACTCAACATGAGACTACCACCACATTTTGCGTCTCCCCAAACTAGTATGTCACAAACTCAATACTAAGTCTCTCCACTATATTCATTTTATGAAGCATGTCAAAACAATCAACAATGAAAGCATAAGCATTTTCATAATCAATACCCATGAAGAATGAGTGTTTCAACTTTATGAACTTAATAAAAAAATCATGTTGATCACTAGTCATTACAGGCCCTGTAGTCAATCGAGAAAATATACCTATTTCCGAGGACACATTTATTTTTCTTTCTAGTGTTGCTATTTCAACTTCAATACTAACCATCTGTGAAATAGAGTGAATAAGTTCAGATACCAATTTATATCACCTAGATACCAATTGGATTCAAGTAGTAGCACAGAAGAAAGATAGAATGAAGTTTTCCTAAAGTTTTATAGCCTCTCGAAGAAAAGTAAAGGCGTCCCCATACCGTTCCACAAGAGTCTAGTAGACTTGTCCTTGTGTGATAAGACCACTGAACCTAACGCTCTGATACCAAATTTGTCACGACCCAAAATGAGTCGTGAGTGGCACCCACACTTAACCTCCTAAGTGGGCGAACCAAGGAATCCAAACCCTAACATATATCAATAATTCAACTACGAATAACAACAACAATGCGGAAGCTCAAAACTTATTAAAGTAACCCATCAAATAAATCTCTAAAGTCTAACACTTATTATCCCTAAAATATGAAAGTCATCACATCAAGGACATCTAAATCTTCAAAATAATAAGTCTAAGAGTATTAAAGACACCAAAATAAATGAATAAAATAGTTTATGTCCGAAAACTAAGGACATTATGCCATGACCAAGAGAATCCAACACGAGCTGGAATGAATAATTTACCCTAGAACCTGATGTGCTGGAGACTGGCTAGAGCTGAGTGCGAGTCGAAGTCACTGAATCACTCGCTGCACTCCACAAAAGAAAACAAAGAAAAACACAAGTAGGGCTCAGTAGAGGGAAACATGTACTGAGTAGATATCATCGGCCAACCCAAAATAGAACTAATATGTAATGAATAATAGTATAAAATCAACTATGACACTTAGCAGGTGGCAAGCAACAAACACATGAAGTAGTGTCAACAACACTTAAGTAAGTACGTAATCAGTCAACAATATCAAGATCACACATGAGTACTAATTCCTCCAAACCAAGCGATTTTGGGAATTGAGTTCTTTGAGATTAAGTACATTAAGTTAATTCAATATCTTTTTCCTTTAATGTTACCGTGTCGGAACGTGACACTCCGATCCAATCGGAACGTGACACTCCGATCCAATCGAAACATGACACTCCGATCCAATTATACCGTGTCGGAACGTGACACTGCGATCCAATTATACCGTGTCGGAACGTGACACTCCAATCCAATAATACCGTGTCAAAACGTTCCAATCTATCAAGTATATATGCATAATTTGTAAGTTAACGAGTCTATAAACACTTATATTATTCTATGTCTAAGCCTAGACCTAAAAACTCACCTAATTCTATAATCAATTTCCTAAAGTTCAAACCTAAGGGTAAGTCGTAATTCCTCCAATTGGCATAACTTTAACAATATTCGAATAATATAATATACCTAATATTTAATTACCTATCTCAATATATTACAACTTACCTTATATTATGCTAATAAAATAATATTAATTAAAAATGGAAGCTAACTGGTGATGAACCAGTGGTGTGAACCATGCTAACTCTTAACACATATGCCATAAGTAATAACCTGACCTATTCAATTGTATAAACTACACTTCACTGGAGTATGTTGCCAACTTCAATCTATTACTATATGATGGTAATAACTAACTCAATTGTCAATCATTAATTGGTCATTAAGAAGTCGTACAATAATGCCAAGAACTCACATGAATGACTAACCACGTTTTCCGTACAATTTTTAATACATCAACACTAACAAAAACAACCAACCAATATTATCTAATAACTGTAGTATCCATTCTTCTCAAATAACAATTTCCTACACCACATATTATAATCATTCACTTTCAATTCTTGACCAATACTATGCCATAATTATTCCTCAATTATGGTACTGTCATTCCCCAGACAAACCCACAACAATTTATCCCCACCATTTTCATATACACAAGTTGTCATATCGTCCTTCTAATTCATTATCCAATTACACACGTGTGTATATTATATGTGTATTGTGGATAAATTCATTATCCAATTACACCCACATAATTCATTATCCAATTACACCCCCATATATATATACAAACACACACATATATATATATATATATATATACACACATTACCTTCCCTAATTATTACAACAACCTAACCATTCAAACATATCTTACCCCCAATTTGACCAATCATTACGTTCCTCAACTTTGCACCTTTCAATTATTTAATCTTTACGTTCCTCAACCTGGACACCTAAAGAAGTACGTAAGCAATGATGTCAACAACAAGAAGACAAAAAAGAATATGCAAGAAATGACATCACAAACATGATATCAAATTCTCTCAGGTCTTCATTTGTGGATTCTATTGAAGCAATTTTAACAGTATACTCTAGGTTAATAATATCAAGTCTGCAAGTTTTATGATTGGCTTCCCAGTGCTTCAGGGGTCTTTCTCCAATTATTTCTAATTTATCTAAGATGGAAATTACTTCCTCTAGGTCTTTCTGATTTTTTATGACTCCTATATGTTGTAATCCTTTTCTGAAATTATAAAAGCTCTGTATTTATTTCTATTAGATCATAACTTTTTTCTATTTGTATATCAGATAGACTTAGTTCTAATAAAGCTCTGTATTTATTTCTAACCTTTCAAACATTATTTGTTTTTATCTTACCCCCAATTTGACCAATCATTACGTTCCTCAACTTTGCACCTTTCAATTATTTAATCTTTTTCCACTATTCATCATACAGACCCACTAACGATAATTAACCAATAATATACAATTAGAATGCTGGAAAAATTTCGATGAAACAGTTACATGAAGCCGTCTTTCCAATCTTTGCGACTCTTTTGGATTTCCTTTTCCTTTCTTCTGCAGATTAATTATTAACCCTAATTATTATATGACTAATTATAAAAGAGGTAAAATTTGCTCACTACTAATTTTAGTGTAATTCTTTAGCCACCAACTACATTAATAATTAAAACTACCCCACTAATTTAATAATATAGTTACGAATAGTCCAAAATATTCATTTTGAATCTATTGAAAAAGTCTTTTATGCAATAAAAAGCTCTAGTACTCAAAACGACCAAATGAGTCGTTACATATATATATATACCTACCTTCTTAAACTGTAGTAAGAAGAATTAAAAAAATTCATGTGTATTTTCAGCTAACACAACTATCTAAAAATATCATAACTTGAAGAAAACTTTAGTAGAACCTAAAAAGATAGAGAAACAAGACTTGAGGAAAATGAACCCTTTTTTTTTATCTTCATACACTGTTTTTTGTGGATGTGTCTTCTTATCTTCTCTTTGAGATATTCATTATTTGGAAATATTCAATATAATGCCTTAAATTCTACTTATATAGTAGCTCCGCCCCTGTATTAACCCATTTGAAATCATAGATGAGAGGGTGGGAGTTAAAATAATAATGAACATAATTAGGTGGAGTTGTTATATTTACATAATTGAATATAATAATGAACATAATTAGGTGGAGTTATTATATTTACATAATTGAGAGTTAAGATTCATGCACTAATATGATAATTTATCATTTATATTTAATTTATTAAATAGTTTATAACATTTTAATTTAATGTAGGGTCAGTAAAGTAACAAATCACTATAAATTCTCAATAATAACAATAACAGAATATTAGAATGCTATACAATAATAACAAATAAAAAACATAAACATTACATAAATCAAATAAAAAGATACAAGAGAAGAGAGTATATAATTTTATTAGAATTGTTTCAACTGTTTTAAGTGTGTATAATATTATGTCAAATATCAGTATTCATAGGATAGAATTGAGGAACATAGTCCACGAACAATTGTCATGACTATGACATTAGCCCATTTGAGATCTTGGATGAGAAGATGGGAGTAAAAAATAATAATAAACATAATTAGTGATAGTTATTATATTTGCACAATGGAGAGTTAGTGGAAATAGAAATTCATATGATGATTTACCTTTTAATATTTAATTTATTAAATGTTTATAATATTTTAATTTAATACAAGGGCAAAAAAATATCTAACTTTTACTTAAATTTCTTTCCACTTTTAATAATATATGATGTCATAATATTTATTTTTTGTTTATAATATCTATTTTTTTTTGTTGTTTTCTTGTGATAAGAGACAATAGCAAAAGTAAGCACTACTCTTCGATGTCATATTCTTTAAATTGATATCTACTTTTTTTTGTGATATAATAGATAGCTGCAGAAGTCCTTTTTCCCCCTTATTATATCATTTTATCATCAGAATTTGTATAGACAAAAATAAAATAAAATGTGGTGTATGTTTAAAATGTAACCTTAGAAGAAGTATAATGAACAAATATTTGTTGATCTGAGAAACTTAATTATATCATGATTTACTCGATCTAGAGATATTAACACGTCTATCTAAATGTGGTGTACGTAAAATCTTTATGTCTTTGTTGTTGATATAGATGTTTTCCTCAATATTGAACTTGACATGTTAAGTAATCGAAACTATATTTTGATTGTTGTGATGATTATTTGTTTTTTTTTCCTTTTTACTGTTCAATTGTCAATTAGTACGGAGTAGATATACACTTTATATTGAAATATAGTTTCAAAGTGGCACAAAATTAACCACTACAAACGGTTAACGTTGGATTCATGCTAACACGGGCGATACTTGTTTAGTATTGTAAATAGGAACCATGAAATTAGAATTCCCTTCTTTTTTTTGAACTCACATATTTGGTGCTTAATCATTTAGGCTAAGAGGCAAGATCAAGATATTGATATTTTGGCACGTGTATTATATAGTTATGCCCCCTACAAATTAGCCCTGGCCCCTCGGCCTTGTATCATCGGACTTATATATTTCCTTTATCAAAGAAAATGTAATAGGCTCCTTAATTAGTTTTCTTACTTATTTTTCTTAAAAGTATACAAGCTATGAATGCTTTCACATTTTCCTTCACTTATAAATTATTATTACCATACCCCAAAACTCTTCTTTTTTCTCCTAATAGGAAATCTTCATATGCATCTCCACAAGCCATTCCAAAAAAATCATCATCTACACAACATAATAAACTTAAACCCCTAAAGAAATCCTTATTAGAGCCTTCATTTCTAGAAGTTTTCTTGAATGCATGTGATGATTTCATCGACACGTACATCGATCCTCCACGTCATCCTTTTATTGATCCAGAATGTGTTCTGTCTGACAACTTTGCTCCTGTTGACGAACTTCCTCCAACAGAATGTGAGGTGGTAAAAGGCACCCTCCCACCGTGTCTCAACGGTGCTTACATTAGAAATGGCCCAAACCCACAATATTTTCCTCGTGGACCTTTCCATTTCTTTGATGGCGATGGAATGCTTCACTCTACTAAAATTTCTCAAGGCAAAGCAATATTTTGTAGTCGTTATGTCAAAACTTACAAATACTTGGTAGAGAAAAAAGCAGGATATTCAGTCATTCCTAATGTCTTCTCCGACTTTAATAGCCTTATTGCCCTTGTGATTCGCGGAGCAATGTCTATAACTCGAATTATAATTGGTCAATTCGATCCAAGCAATGGTTTTGGCCCCGCAAATACTAGCTTGGCACTATTTGGTGGCAAATTATTTGCTCTTTATGAATCCGATATTCCTTATGCTATAAAATTGGCCCCAAATGGTGATATCATAACTATTGGTAGTCACAATTTTGATGAAAATCTTTCTATAAATATGACAGCCCATCCTAAAATTGATCCAAATACTAATGAGGTTTTTGCCTTTCGATATGATCCAATATTATTTCCATACTTAACTTATGTTCGAATTCACCCTAACGGGGTCAAAAGTCATGACCTACCAATTTTCTCTATGACACGTCCATCATTCGTTCATGACTTTGCTATTACAAAAAATTATGCCATATTTCCCGATATACAAATTGAAATGAACCTTTTAGGGCTCATCACCGGTGGAGCACCGGTGGGTACCAACTCGAGAAAAGTACCTCGACTTGGGGTGATTCCTCGTTACGCGATAGATGAGTCAGAAATGAGGTGGTTTGAAGTACCAGGGTTCAATATGATGCATGCAATAAATGCGTGGGAAGAAGATAATGGTGATACGATAGTAGTGACTGCTCCTAATATATTATCGATAGAACACTTTTTGAAAAGATTGGACCTAGTTCATGCAACAATTGAACAAGTAAAAATCGACTTGAAGACGGGGAGGGTAAGTAGAAATCTAATGTCGAAGAGGAATCTTGAATTGGCATGTATCAACCGGGCTTATATTGGCAAGAAGAACAAGTACGTACGATCCAATTAATTATGATTTTTTTTTAAAAAATTTGTATCGCATTATTTAGATTTTTTTAAAACTATCAGGTTAAGTTGACCTACTATATAGTAATAAGAAGAATAAGAAGTTCTCTCAAATTTGATATATTAATTCAAATGCTACCTATACATGATTTCATTCACACACTGTCTTTTCTAATTTTTGTAAGTTGTTTTCTTCTCCCTCCTTAATTTTATATACATTTTGTCCGTTTCAATTCAAGTGTTTTATTTTTTTAATTTTAGTTCAAGAAGAATACTCTTTTCAATATTTGGCAACTTTCCGAGTTTAATATTTTGTATGAATAATTAAAATTGAAAAATTCAAAATTCTTTTCTCATTATCTTGAATTTTGTGTTTTATTAAATTATCCACTTATATTAAAATAAAGAAAGTAGTAATTTTTTTTAATCAAATTTATACATCATCACATCACAAGAGTTACACTCTCTCTAAGTGGGGTCTTTCGCTTTTGTAAGAAGTGACGGTCTTTTAACTTGTTAATAAATTTCATTTAGACACTCGAATTATTATACAAAAAAATTGAAAAAGATTTTGAGTGTGATTTCAAGCACCCATCACGTAGATAAGTTAACCACAAATTATATATCACCTCCTATAATTTTAAATATCAGCCTCAATTGAAACATACAAGCCTGAGATTTTACGATTTATTGAGATTAATAGGTATAATAAAATGATGGTAGTGGACTAGTGGTTAACTTATCTATGTATTTTTTTGTTTTCATTATTAAAGGTACATATATGCAGCTATTGCAGACCCTTTGCCAAAGGCAAAAGGTGTGGTAAAATTGGATGTATCCATGCTAGAAATTGATCAACAACATGATTGCATAGTGGCCACAAGAATTTTTGGACCAAATTGTTTCTGTAGTGAGCCCTTTTTTGTGCCAAAGGACCATGACAATGTATTTGCAGGTAAAATTCATATAACCAATCATTATATATATTTTTATTTATTTATTTTATTCGAGTTAATATCATGTAAGGTCACTGAATTTTAATCACTATAACAGTGGCATATATCAATCAAATAAATTAATGTTATTCGTTATAATAGTAATGTCACTTTTGTGAAGTTAAAATAATTGAGGTTGTGGTGGAGCCACATTTATTCAAGAAGAGTCAATTGATATACTCTTTATCAGAAAAAATTAAGTGCCACATGTCAATCAAAAACTTTAATGTTACTCGCTATAATAGTATAATATCATAACTATTTTTGTCAGGTTAAAATAATTTAAGTTGTTGTAGAGCTACATTTATTCAAGAAGAGTCAATTGACATCCTCTTTATCAAAAAATTTAGGAAAAAGGGTCTGAAAAATATTTTAATTTTGGTCGAAATTGTTGTTACGATACCAAACTTTATAGAGGACCTTTTACCCCTTACATTATTTAATATTGTATTTTAAAGGTATATATGTGCCCACGTAGACACGTTACTAATTATAATGATGCAATATTTATGATGTCCATGTGGGCACATATATACCTTTAAAATACACTATTAAATAGTATAGGGGGGTAAAATATCCTTTCCAAAGTTCGGCATTGTTAAAGCAATTTCGATCAAAGTTCGAATATATTTTAGACTTTTTTCCCAAAAATTTACATGGCACAAATCGATCAAAAAAATAATGTTATTCGCTATAATAATATAGTGTCACAAGAATTTTTGTCAGGTTAAAATAATTGAGGTTGTAGTAGAGCCACATTTGTTTTAAAAGAGTCAATTGACACCCCCTATATCAGAAAATTTACGTAGTACAGATTGATCAAAAAATTAATATTATTTCACTATAGTAAAAATGTCACAACTATTTTTATCATGTTAAAATATTTGAGGTTATAGTAGAGCTACATTTATTCGAGAAGAGTCAATTGACACCCTTTTTGTCAGAAAATTTGCACAGCATAGATAGATCAAAATAATTATTGTTATTCACTATAATAGTATAATGTCACAACTATTTTTGTCACATTAAAATAATTGAAATTGTGGTGGAGCCACATTTGTCCAAAGGGGAGTCAATTGACACCCTTTTTGTCAGAAAATTTGCACAACATAGATTAAAAAAGGGATAAGACACAAGTATCTCATAAATTATGATCGAAATCTCCAAAACACATCTTAATTAATTAAGGTCTTATTATCTCTCCGAACTAAACTTTTTTTGTAATTTTGAATACCTTTTGACTTGCGTCGCACACTCCGTGACTCCACGTAGTTGAGGTGCGTGAGAGATATTTGGATGCCACATAAGCTAAAAAGGTGTATAAAATTACCAAAAAAATTGTTCGGGGGGGGGGGGGGGGGGGGTGATAGTTGTATTGTTGGAGTAAGTACCTGGTTTGTGGCATATTGACCTGTTGTTTCTTCTGCATGTATGACATTCTCGTCAGAGCCTCTACAAATTAACCATGTCCCATTGCATAATCCATTTGAGGGGTCCAGTTTTCTCAGCAGCATGATGGGCGCATTTTATTTTAAAACTAACCTAATGTATAAAATTAACAGAATCATCAATTGTTATGTATATGTAATTAGGTAATTCTTTTCTTCTCTTTTGTGCTATGAAGTATCACAATAAGATAACTGTAAAAGTTAAATAACAAACATGGGGGGGGGGGGGGGGGGGGGGGGGGGGTGGGGGGGGGGGGGGGGGGGGGGGGTGCGGGGTGTAATAGGATGTTAGTTTAGCTAAGATGTGTCTCTGAGATTTCGATTATAATCTAGGGATACTTGTGCCTTATCCCAAAAAATTACTTTAATGTATCGATTAAAAAAAGTTAATGTTGTTACCTATAATAGTAATGTCACAACTATTTTTGTCACATTTAAATAATTGAGATTGTGGTGGGGCCTCATTTGTTCAGAGGGGAGTCAATTGACACCTCTTTGGCAGAAAATTTGCACAACATAGATGAATCAAAAAAGGGATAAGGCAGAAGTACTCCATACATTATGATTAAATTTCAGAGATACATCTTAATTTAGTTAATGTCCTATTACATTTTCGAACTAAACTTTTTTTTATTTTGAATATTTTTTGGCTTATGTGGCACACTTCGTGACTCCACGTGGTTGAGGCGCGTGGGAGATATTTAGATGTCACATAAGTCAAAAAGGTATACAAAATTACCAAAAAAAATTGTTCAGGGGGTAATAATAGGACATTAATTTAGTTAATGTGTGTCTTTGAGATTTCGGTTATAGTCTAGGAGATACTTGTGTCTTATCCCAAAATATTACTTTAATGTATGACATAAACTATATTTTTGAATTATTTTAATGCATTATTATATATTTAATTCTTTATATTTTGAATCAGTTGACGAAGACGATGGCTATGTGGTGTGTTATATGCATAATGAGAGCACAAGAGAATCAAGTTTCATGGTGATGGATGCCAAGACTCATGATCTTGAAATTGTGGCTGTTGTGAAATTGCCTCATCGTGTGCCTTACGGTTTTCATGGGATATTTGTGAAGGAAAGTGATCTTAACATGCTATAGGAAAGTTGTCAAGTTTGGGTTGTTTATATCAATTTTCACTATTTATGTGGATTATGTTCTTCACGCAGCATTCAGATAAAATGACTATGAAATTACATTATACTTTCATGTATTATGAATAACGTACACTCAAGAGTATGGTCTAGTGATCAATGAAGTGGTCGACAATTTAGAGGTTTTAGGTTCAAAACTCAGTGAAAGACAAGAAAACACTAGGTAATTTTTTTCATTTGTCGTAACTTTGATGGACAAAAATTACCTAGTATTTGTTATTGGTGCTTACGTAAAAGTTTGTGAAAGCTTTAAAATTTAGTTCTCTTATAGTAGGAATTCTTTTTAACACTTATACTAATAAAACTGTACACATCGAATGTACAACGTAAAAAACAATATATATTGATCTTGAATTTATTAGGGATAAGGGTCTGGAAAATACCCCAACTTTGGTCGGATTTGCTGTTGCGATACTAAACTTTCATGAGGACCTATTACCTCCCTAGACTATTTAATACCGTATTTTTTACCCCCTGAACTATTTAATAGTGTATTTTAAAGGTTAATATGTGCCTACGTGGACACATTACTATTTATAATTTTGCATTATTTTTTATGTCCACGTGGGCAAATATATATGTTTAAAATACGGTATTAAATAGTCTAGGGAGGTAATAGGTCCTTATGAAAGTTTAGTATCGCAATAGCAAATCCGACCAAAGTTGGGGTATTTTTCAGACCCTTATCCCAATTTATTAAGTATGCACATAAGATGATAAGAAGATCAATTTTTCTTAATTATTTTCTTCATTTCACCTAGATTTTCTCTTCACCTAGATTAAAAAGAATATTTAAGATTTTTTTTTTGTCATTTCGGAATATTTTAATAGATTACTGTTTTAAAATTCTGTGACGATGTGTTTTATTACTACATGAAGCGAGACCAAGTTATAACATATTAGATAAGTTTCTTCAATACGATCGTTGGTGTAGCCACATGTAGTGCAGAGTGATCACTTGAACACTCTTTGTCCGAAAATTATACTATGTGTATAGAAAATTATATGAAGTATATCGATAAAAAAAATATTTTTCATACATATATATTAAATTTTGAATATTCTTAATTATCAAAATTTCTGATTTTGTCGCTGAAAACGATATGTTTGAGTTGGCCAAAGGGAGATAGAAAAATGAAAACTTTCTTATTAATCATTCATAACAATGAAAAGTGTATGGTTGTATGAAATTTTCCAATAGTTTGGCAAGGAAAAGGAAGTTACATCAAGAAAAATGTATATGATTTCGACAAACTTTTATTAAGAGATGGTATTAATAATATAAGTACCTAACAATGTCATATTTTTCTTATATATAGTGATCCCTACCTAGTAACTAATTAATTATGTATATAGAAGGCTAGAAGCTATAATATCATGAAAAGTACGTTTGGTATGAACATAGGTAAAGTCAAAACACTCTATAACGACGTTATTTATTTAAATATTATTTTACGTAATTTATTTAAACATTTTTTTATTGTTACATCGAAATGCAATTATGCAGAACATATACTATACATGTATACAAGAGTATTAAGACAAACAACCTTAAATTGAGTGTGATATAAATAGTAAAAATTTATAGAGTTGGTCTTAACTTATAACAACCGGAGCCCCTCGACTTTCCTATAGCATGTTAAGAGGCAATTTCACAACACCCACAATATCAAGATCATGAGACTTGACATCCATAACCATGAAACTCGGTTTTCTTGTGTTCTCATTAGGCGTATAACACACCATATAACCATTATCTTCGTTAGTTGATTCAAAACATAAAGAAGTAACACAAGCAAGATATGCTTATCTGATAAAATTTGTGAATAATTTACTATATAGAGTTCTAATAAAGATAATATCAAGTTTAGTTTGTTCAACAAAACTTGTGAACAATTGAACAATACAGACAAAATTCAACCATTTAAAAAAATTGTATGGAATTGAACAAAATAGATAATACAAATTACGGTTGTCGTCAAAACTTGTGAACAAATCCAAAAAAACTTATAAAAAATTTAACAAAATATATAAAATAGAATAGGACCAACTAGTCATATTTCCAACCAAATCCAAACACACTCATTCTCTTAATAAAAATTGTGGATGGTATTTTCTTTTTAGATAAATTTAGCTCACCATATTGTTGGGACATAATTTAAATTGTGGCCACAAAAAAGCTTTTTGTGCAAATTCGAAGTCTATTTGTGCAAATGCCAAAGTTTATACAAGAAATATATAGAATGAAGATAATACCAAGTTATATTTCGAATGTATAGCTTTACGATTCTTTCGATAAAGCTTTCTTAAATTGGGACTAAATATAAACAATCGCCTCAAATCATCCTATTCGTGCAAATCGTCCATTAATTGTGCATATCAAGTATTAATAATATAGCCCAAAATAATATGGTAGATGGGTCGAGACTAAGGCCTAAGTCCTAGAGGATATATTCGAATTTTTTACACTGTATAGCCATTCACCAAAATAATAATCTATATATACATATGTTTTCCACCAAAATAATAATTGATACATACATATGTTTAGTATATAATATAAATATTTTATACATAATAATGTATTATATTTAGCTACCGATTGTAATTATTGTGGTCAAATGTGTTAAAAGTCCAATATATTTGAGTGGATATGTCTCCTTTTTCACGTATGATATGAGACGATAGCAACCTAAAAATGAGATCACACTCTAATTGCTATAAAATATACACAGTCCACGATAAATTATACAACATTATTTACATTCTAAAAGTTCTAAAAAAATTTATACTATAACAACTTTCAAGAGTTTAAATTTATTAATCTACTCACATTTTAAAATTTGATCTTTGATTGTTTTTCTAGAAATTCAAGATGAAAATTAGTACTTTATGTTTCTTTTTAGTCATAGCTTTCTACAAGATTGTTTTAATAGTGTTTATTAAAAGATAGTTATTAAATAAAAATATTAATAAATTACATATTATAATTACTAATCACTTAATTTGGGACGAAGCGAGTTGAAAATCTAAATAAATAAAGGGAAAAGAGTCAAATATACCCTCGAACTATCATAAATGGTATGCAGATACCCTTCGTCATACTTTTGGGACATTGATGCCCCTGCCGTCCAAAAACTAGAGCATATATGCCATTCACTCTAACGAACAAAAAAAGAACAAAAAAAAAAAGAGAAACTGTGGACAATGCTTCTATTTAATTTCTTGTCAATGAAAGTTACATAATATGCTATTGTCAACAACATCTCTTTACGCGTCAATCTGTTAATTTTTTATAATTAAATATGTGAAAAATTTGTTCGATAATGATAAGCTATGAGATTCGAATTCAAAATTTGTATTTGCTTATATCATATCGAAGTGTGAGTCTATTTCATCTAAAAAATTAAATTGTGTCTGATAGACTACATTTTTATTATTTTAATTATATTGTCAACACTTCTTCTTATGTGTAATCATGTTTCTCTTCCGTAGTTCAAACACGTGAATATTTTGTTTGATGATAGTTAACCGTGAGACTCAAACTTAAGACATTTAATTATTTTTAACATTTAATTTACATTTTTATTTACTAAAGCTCAAATTGATTTAGCGTTAATGGATGCTAGGAAGAGTAGGGAGCAAAGAATATCTTCCACATGGGGCTATATATATAGAGAAAAGATTTCCAAGTAAAGCAAGAAAGAATATATTATATGTAAAATTATGTCAAAAAAGCAAGTGCAAAAGTTCCTTTGGTTTTTTTCTTTATTTAAGTATTCTATATTTTTTCCAAATAATAATAATTCAAATTTGACTAATTCAAATTGGCACCTAGTAAAGTACTCCTTTATAAGAGGTTTTCCATTCTTAAATTTTGATTTTGAGCTCTTTGAGAATGTATTTATAATAGTAAAGGATCTAAGATCAAAGCGAACAATATTTAGGATGAATTGTTACACATAAAAAGTAGTATTATTTCAATAAGGACGCACAAATCTAGCCTTTAAGATAAATGATAATAGAAATTTAATAGCTTTTATTTATGTTCTGCATTTGTATTAAGTTAGTTGATTATCATGAACTCAATTATTATTTTATGTTTACATAAAAATATTTTAAAAATTCATAAATTTCAAAACATGATCATCTACCTTTAATTTTAGTTATCCCACCACACCCTCCAATCATTTTTTTCTTAATCAACATACAAATAAACAAAGTAAAAGTTTTGTAGATTAGCAAAAAGAAGAAAAAATTTTAACTATTAAAATGTTTTTTTTTTGGGGGTGGGGGGGGGTGGGGTGGTAATGCTATAACCCCTGCCATCCACTTCTTCCAAAGACTAAAACACCTAAGAAATGCATGGCTCCACAATTAATGTTAAAGTGCTATACAGAAATTTATATTTTTATGGACACAAATAATTGGAATCTCATTATTCATGTTTTATTCCTTTAATCATTTCCTGTCTCTCATCTGGTCTAAGTGATTATGAAAATATGTTTAAAAACAACAAAAAGAAGGAGAAAAAGTGTGTTGTTAATGAGATGAGTAATTTCTTTATAAAATGATTTTGAACAATTTAATTTTTATGGTTTAGTTTCACTCTAACTAAGGTCCATTTCTTTAATATGATATCAGATTAAAGGTGATTCCACCCGATAATTGGTCGCCTTATTGAAATAACACACACATTAAATGTCCAATTTTGATCGTGAAGGAGGGTGTGATATAGTCATACATCGATGTTTAATGAGATGATGGTCTCCTCCTCATATGGTCTTGAAAATTTTCTTCTCTTGAACTAGTTTTAAATATAATTTGAATTAGGCTCACGATCCATTTTTTTAAAAAAAAAAACAAGGAAGAACCAAGAGGTGGAGCTCTTTCCTTTTTTTTCTCTTTATTTTAAGGGTTGTTTGGTACAAACGAAAATAAAATATTATTTTTAGAAATATTATTATATAATTTAGCCATTTAGATAAACACCGTAAAGGTGATGGTAGTCGGAGTGGGTGAGGTGAGGTGGGGTGTTGATAATCAATTTCAAATGTCATTTATATGATTTATTTTTCACAGTTTCTTGAGATAATTCGTTATTATTCCGATTTTTAAGTAGTATATTTTCTTACCAAAGATATTTTCTAAATAATGACCAACCAAATATCAAAATACATATATTGAAAAACAAATTCAGAAAATATTTTTTAAATTACTTGATAAAAATATCCCTAACAATGTAAAGTTCTATTTTTATTTTTCTGGTTGTTTTCACACAAGTCAATCGACTTATCCAGAATTTGAATTATAAGAGGATTTTTTTAAGCATCTAAGAATATTCATTATGTTGGAAAATATTAGATTCCAAAATGCAATTATCTATTGGTGAGATAAATTAGAATCACATGCAGTGGCGGAGACATAAATTTCTCAAAAAATAAAATTAGTGCGATTCGAAAATACGAGCACTTTCTCATTTTAAGGAGGTGAAATCACTGGGCTATAACAACTTGTTATGTTAAGGTTGTCCAAAATATGTTATTTAATCATTATGTATATCATTTTACTTGTATACAATATTTTTTTTCCGATGTTGGACACCCTGACTATGCCACTGATCACATGATAGTGTAAGTTCATAAGTACAGATATGAAAGGTGGAGTGTATGTAGTCTTATTCTTACTTTATGGTGATAGAAATTCTACAGAAAGCATATAAAAAATTAAGTATGTAAAGCAAAAATAGTAGTGAAAAGTCATACTGAAAATAATGAAGAAGAGAATAATAGAAATAACAAATAATACGATAACTAATATATATATATGTTAAACGAAGAATCTAAACAACTTTTTAGAATCAATTCAACTACATCAACTTTCTAATGAATATTAGAAAAATTATACCAACAAGATGATACAAATGTTGATATTTAAGTTTCAAGAATATTAACCGGAGGGTGGTGGTGGTTGGGGATCACTATCTTTTCTATGATTTCTTATGGAAAAGATGAAGAATAATTTTTTATTTTTTAAAAAAAAAAGAGGGAAAAAAGAACTACACTATTAGAAAGAAAGAATGAGAAAAAAACTACACTAATAGAAAGAAAGAATGAGAAAATGAAAAATGAATATTCAACATATCCATGGATGATTGTAATTTATAGATTTAATAATCCATAAGAATAAGTTGAAGAGACATGTTATTTAAGTAGAGAATATGGATAGATAGAGGTTGTTTATAAGTCATTAGATATAATTAGAATTGTAAATTGATTGTTTTTTTTTATTTAATAAATAACTTATTTAATGAAAAGAATTAAGAAAAAAATCTCAAAAAAGGAGAAAAAAGATAAATGTGAATGGAGGTCATAGAGAGGTGTCACATCACCTTGTCTATGTTTCTCCTTTATATTATGTATAGATATAGATGTGTACAAAAGAGTGGTCATGAATATGTTATCATATATATATAATTTATTAAATAGTTTATAACATTTTGATGTAGGGTCAGGAATACAAAGTAACAAATCACTATAAATTCTCAATAATAACGATAACAAATTAATAGAATGCTATACAATAATAACAAACAAGAAACATAAACATTACATAAAAACAAATAAAAAGATACAAGAGAAGAGAGCATATAATTTTTTTAGTATTTTTACAACTATTTTGTGTCAAATATCATTATTTATTGGATAGAATTGAGGAACACAGTCCACGAACAATTGTCATGACTATGACATTAGCCCATTTGAGATCTTGGATGAGAAGGTGGGAGTAAAAAATAATAATAAACATAATTAGTGATAGTTATTATATTTGCACAATGGAGAGTTAGTGGAAATAGATATTCATTTACTAAATGATGATTTTCCTTTTAATATTTAATTTATTAAATATTTATAATATTTTAATTCAATACAAGGGCAAAATAATATCTAACTTTTACCTAAATTTCTTTTCACTTTTAATAATATATGATGTCATAATATCTATTTTTGAAGTTTATAATATCTTTTTTTTTTGTTGTTGTTTTCTTGTGATAAGAGACAATAGCAAAAGTAAGTACTACACTTCGATGTCATATTCATTAAATTGATATCTATATTTTTTTGGTGATATAATAGATAGCTGCAGAAGTCCTTTTTTCCCCTATTATATTATTTTATCATCAGAATTTGTATAGACAAAATAAAATAAAATGTGGTGTATGTTTAAAATATAACCTTAGAAGAAGTTCAATGGACAAACATTTGTTGATTAGAGAAACTTACTTAGATCATGATTTACTGGATCTAGAGATATTAACACGTCTAACTAAAAGTGGTGTAAAATCTTTGTGTCCTTGTTGTTGATATAAATGTTTTTCCTCAATATTGAACATGACATGTTAAGTGATCGAAACTATTTTTTGATTGTTGTGATGATTATTTGTTTTTTTTTTCCTTTTTGTTGTTCAATTGTCAATTAATACTGAGTAGATATACACTTTATATTGAAATATAGTTTCGA
This sequence comes from Solanum tuberosum, assembly GCF_000226075.1. Taxonomy (NCBI): domain Eukaryota; kingdom Viridiplantae; phylum Streptophyta; class Magnoliopsida; order Solanales; family Solanaceae; genus Solanum; species Solanum tuberosum. The sequence goes on along the minus strand of NW_006239268.1, from coordinate 226,253 downwards.
AGTGGGACAAAATTAACCACTACAAACGGTTAACATTGGGCTCATGCTAACACCGACGATACTCATTTAGTAATGTAAATAAGAACCATGATATTAGAATTCCCTTCTTTTTTTTGAACTCACATATTTGGTGTTTAATCATTTAGGCAAAGAGGCAGGACCAAAATATTGATATTTTGGCACTGAGGTAGAATTTATTATATAGTTATGCCCCTTACAAATTAGCCCTGGCCCCTTGGCCTTGTATCATCCAACTTATATATTTCCTTCATAAAAGAAAATGTAATAGGCTCCTTAATTAGTTTTCTTGCCTATTTTTCTTAAAAGTATACAAGCTATGAATGCTTTTACATTTTCCTTCACTTATACATTGTTATTACCATACCCCAAGCCTCTTCTTTTTTCTCGTAATAGGATATCTTCACATGTATCTCCACAAGCCATTCCAAAAAAATCATCATCTACACAACATAATAAACTTAAACCCCTAAAGAAACCCTTATTAGAGCCTTCATTTCTAGAAGTTTTCTTGAATGCATGTGATGATTTCATCGACACGTACATTGATCCTCCACGTCATCCTTTTCTTGATCCAGAATGTGTTTTCTCTGATAACTTTGCTCCTGTTGATGAACTTCCTCCAACAGAATGTGAGGTGGTAAAAGGCACCCTCCCACCGTGTCTCAACGGTGCTTACATTAGAAATGGCCCAAACCCACAATATTTTCCTCGTGGACCTTTCCATTTCTTTGATGGCGATGGAATGCTTCACTCTACTAAAATTTCTCAAGGCAAAGCAATATTTTGTAGTCGTTATGTCAAAACTTACAAATACTTGGTAGAGAAAAAAGCAGGATATTGAATCATTCCTAATGTCTTCTCCGACTTTAATAACCTTATTGCCCTTGTGATTCGCGGAGCCATGTCTATAACTCGAATTATAATTGGTCAATTCGATCCAAGCAATGGTTTTGGCCCCGCAAATACTAGCTTGGCACTATTTGGTGGCAAATTATTTGCTCTTTATGAATCCGATATTCCTTATGCTATAAAATTGGCCCCAAATGGTGATATCATAACTATTGGTTGTCACAATTTTGATGGAAATCTTTCTATAAATATGACAGCCCATCCTAAAATCGATCCAAATACTAATGAGGTTTTTGCCTTTCGATACGATCCAATATTATTTCCATACTTAACTTATGTTCGAATTCACCCTAACGGGGTCAAAAGTCATGACCTACCAATTTTCTCTATGACACGTCCATCATTCGTTCATGACTTTGCTATTACAAAAAATTATGCCATATTTCCCGATATACAAATTGAAATGAACCTTTTAGGGCTCATCACCGGTGGAGCACCGGTGGGTACCAACTCGAGAAAAGTACCTCGACTTGGGGTGATTCCTCGTTACGCGATAGATGAGTCAGAAATGAGGTGGTTCGAAGTACCAGTGTTCAATATGATGCATGCAATAAATGCGTGGGAAGAAGATAATGGTGATACGATAGTAGTGATTGCTCCAAATATATTATCGATAGAGCACTTTTTGAAAAGATTGGACCTAGTTCATGCAAAAATTGAACAAGTAAAAATCGACTTGAAGACGGGGAGGGTAAGTAGAAATCTAATGTCGAAGAGGAATCTTGAATTGGCATGTATCAACCGGGCTTATATTGGCAAGAAGAACAAGTACGTACATACAATTAATTATGATTTTTGTTTTAATTTTTGTATCGCATTATTTAGATTTTTTTAAAAAATTTATCAGGTTAAGTTGACCTATAGTAATTAATAAGAAGAATAAGAAGTTCTTTGGAATTTGATATATTAATTCAAATGCTACCTATACATGATTTCATTCATAATATGTCTTTTCTAATATTTGTCTTCTTGTTCTCTCCCCCTCAATTTTATACTATATTTAGTCAGTTTCAATTTAAGTATTTTACTTTTTTATTTTATTTCAAGAAGAATACTTTTTTTCAATATTTTGCAACTTTCCGAGTTTAATATTTTGTATGACTAATTTAAAATTAAAAAAATCAAAATTCTTTCTTATTTTATTAAATTAAACCACTTAAATTAAAATAAAGAAAGTAGTAATTTTTTTAATCAAATTCATACATCATCACATCACAAGAGTTACACTCTCTGTAAGTGGGGTCTTTCTCTTTTGTAAGAAGTGACGGTCCTTTAAACTTGTTAGTAAATTTTATTTAGACACTTGAATTATTAGACAAAAAAAAATTAAAAAAGATTTTGAGTGTGATTTCAAGCACCCATCACGTAGATAAGTTAACCACAAAAGATATATCACCTCCTATAATTTTAATTATCAGCCTCAATTGAAACAAGCCTGAGATTTTACGATTTATTGAGATTAATAGATATAATAAAATGGTGGTAGTGGACTAGTGGTTAACTTATCTATGTAATGTGTGCTTAAGAACATTCTTAAAAGCTTTTTCAAAATTTGAACCGAAAGTATCTAACTAGAAACACCTCCATATATTCAAATATTCAATGGAAACATGTCACAATTAAATATTTACACATAAATTTAAGAAGTTGTTAATGTATTGTGCTTATCAAGTTATATACCACTTTTTCTATACCATGTTACTTTATATTTGTATTTTTTGTTTTCATTATTAAAGGTACATATATGCAGCCATTCCAGACCCTTTGCCAAAGGCAAAAGGTGTGGTAAAATTGGATGTATCCATGTTAGAAATTGATCAACAACCTGATTGCATAGTGGCCACAAGAATTTTTGGACCAAATTGTTTCTGTAGTGAGCCCTTTTTTGTGCCAAAGGACCATGACAATGTATTTGCAGGTAAAATTTATCATACAACCATTCATTATATATTTTTATTTATTCTATTCTATTCGGGTTTATATCATGTATGGTCATTGAATTTTAATTAATATAACAAAAAAGTTACTGTATTATTATTTTTTTGGTCAGACTAAAGTAACTTAGATTAATTCGCTATAATAGTAATGTCACAACTCACAACTGTTTCTGTCACGTTAAAATAATTGAAGTTGTGGTGAAACCACATTTGTCCAAAGGGGAGTCAATTGACACCCTCTTTGTCAGAAAATTTGCACAACATAGATAGATCAAAGAAATTATTTTAATGTATAATATGAACTATATTTTGATTATATTTTAACGCTTTATTATATAGTTAATTCTTTATATTTTGAATCAGCTGACGAAGACAATGGCTATGTGGTGTGTTATATGCATAATGAGAGCACAAGAGAATCAAGTTTCATGGTGATGGATGCCAAGACTCATGATCTTGAAATTGTGGCTGTTGTGAAATTGCCTCATCGTGTGCCTTACGGTTTTCATGGGATATTTGTGAAGGAAAGTGATCTTAACATGCTATAGGAAAGTTGTCAAGTTTGAGTTGTTTATATAAATTTTCACTATTTATGCGGATTATGTTCTTCACGTAGCATTCAGATAAAATGACTATAAAAATTACATCATACTTTCATGTATTATGAATAATGTGCACTCAAGGGTATAATCTAGTGATCAATGAAGTGGTCGACAATTTTGAGGTTTTAGATTCAAAACTCAGTGGAAGACAAGAAAACACTAGGTAATTTTTTCATTTGTCCTAACTTTGATGGACAAAAATTACCTGGTATTTGTTGTTGGTGTTTACATAAAAGTTTGTGAAAGCTTTGAAATTTAGTTCTCTTATAGTAGGAATTTTTTTTAATACTTATATTAATAAAACTGTACACATTGAATGTACAACGTAAAAAACAATATTGATCTTGAATTTATTAAGTATGCACATAAGATGATAAGAAGATCATTTTTTCTTAATTATTTTCTTCATTTCACCTAGATTTTTTTTCCATCTAGATTAAAAAGAATATTTAAGATTTTTTTTGTCATTTTGGAATATTTTAATAGATTACTGTTCTAAAATTTTGTGACAATGTGTTTTATTACTACATGAAGCGAGACTAAGTTATAACATATTAGATAAGTTTCTTCAATACGATCATTGGTGTAGCCACATGTAGTGCAGAGTGGCCACTTGAACACCCTTTGTTCAAAAATTATATTATGTGTATAGAAAATTATATGAAGTATATAGATCAAAAATTATTTTTTATACATATATATATTAAATTTTGAACATTCTTAATTATTAAAATTTCTAATTTCGCCACAGAAAACGATGTGTTTGAGTTGGCCAAAGGGAGATAGAAAAATGAAAACTTTCTTAAATCATTCATAACAGTGAAAAGTGTATGGTTGTATGAAATTTTCCAATAGTTTGGCAAGGAAAAGGAAGTTACATCAAGAAAAATATATATGATTTTGACAAACTTTCATTAAGAGATAGTATTAATAATATAATTATCTAACAGTGTCATATTTTTCTTATATATAGTGATCCCTACCTAGTAACTAATTAATTATGTATATAGAAGCTATAATATCATGAAAAGTATGTTTGGTATGAACATAGGTAAAGTCAAAACACTCTATAACGACGTTATTTATTTAAATATTTTTTTATGTAATTTATTTAAACATTTTTTTTATTGTTACATCGAAATGCAATTATGGAGAACATATACTATACATGTATACAAGAGTACTAAGACAAACAACCTTAAATGGAGTGTGGTATAAATATAAATATTTATATAGTCGATCTTAACTTATAACAATCGAAGTCGCTCGACTTGCCTGTAGCATGTTAAGAGGCAACTTCACAACACCCGCAATATCAAGATCGATCATGAGACTTGACATCCATAACCATTAAACTTGATTTTCTTGTGTTCTCATTAGGCATATAACACACCGCATAACCATCGTCGTCGTTAGTTGATTCAAAATATAAAGAAGCAACGCAAGCAAGATATGCCTATTTGATAAAATTTGTGAACGATTTATGATATATAGATCTAATAAAGATAATATCAAGTTTAGTTTGTTCAACAAAACTTGTGAACAATTGAACAATACAGACGAAATTTAACCATTCAAAAAAATTGTATGAAATTGAACAAAATAGATAAAAATGCAGATAATACCAAATTACAGTTGTCGTCAAAATTTGTGAACAAATCCAAAAAAACTTGTAAAATTTTTAGCAAAATATATAAAATAGAATAGCACCAACTAGTCATATTTCCAACCAAATCCAAACACAATCATTCTCTTAATAAAAATTGTGGGTGGTATTTTTTTTTAAAGATAAATTTAGCTCACCATATGTTGGGACATAATTTAAATTGTGGCCACAAAAATAGCTTTTTGTGCAAATTCGAAGTCTATTTGTGCAAAATCTAAAGTTTATACAGAAATATATAGAATGAAGATAATACCAAGTTATATTTCGAATCTATAGCTTTACGATTCTTTCTATAAAGCTTTCTAAAATTGGGACCAAATATAAACAATAACCTCAAATCATCCTATTCGTGCAAATCATCCATTAGTTGTGCATATCAAGTATTAATAATATAGCCCAAAATAATATGGTAGATGGGTCGAGACTAAGGCCCAAGTCCTAAAGGATATATTCGAATTTTTTACACTGTATATCCATTCACCAAAATAATAATCCATATATACATATGTTTTCCACCAAAATTATAATCGATACATGCATATGTTTAGTATATAATATAAATACTTTATACGTAATAATGTATTGTATTTGGCTACCGATTGTAATTATTGTGGTCAAATGTGTTAAAAGTCCAATATATTTGAGTGTATATGTCTCCCTTTTCACGTATGATATGAGACGATAACCACCTAAAAATGAGATCATACTCTATTGCCATAAAATATACACACTCCACTATAAAATTATACAACATTATTTACATTCTAAAAGTTCTAAAAAAAATTATATTATAACAACTTTCAAGAGTTCAAATTTATTAATCTATTCACATTTTAAAATTTAATCTTTGATTGTTTTTCTAGAAATTCAAGACAAAAATTAGTACTTTATGTTTTTTTTTCAATCATACCTTTCTACAGGATTGTTTCAATAGTGTTTAATTAAGAGACCGTTATTAAATAAAAATTTTAATAAATTACATACTATAATTATTAATCACTTAATTTGGGACGAAGCGAGTTGAAAATCTAAATAAATAAAGGGAAAATAGACAAATATACCCCCGAACTATCATAAATGGTATGCATATACCCTTCGTCATACTTTTGGGACATTGGTGCCCCTGCCATCCAAAAACTAGAGCTAATATGACATTCACTCTAACGGAAGACTAAATAGAGACACATGTCGCACTCTTATTCGTCGATTCAATATTTAATAAATGTCGGATCGGTGGATAAGATTATAACACGTGTATGTCCGTTAGTATAAAGAGTATATATGCTCTAGTTTTTGAACGACAGGGGCACCAATGTCCCAAAAATATGACGAAGAGTGTCTGCATACCATTTACGATAGTTCAGAAGTATATTTATTTATTTTCCCATAATAAATGAATGATGAAAACCATGATAAGATGGGAAGATCTCTAATATTCATACATGGGGCCTCATAAGGACAAATAATTTTGTAGGCGCGCTTTTCAGGCATATTAATATTGCGCATATAATAGATTTTGTAAAGATACCAAAACTATCATAATTTCTTCCACTTGAAACAACACTATAATTTCTCTACAGTCAACGTTCGATCATAAATTTAGATCAGATTTTGAACGTTTATCTTCAAATGTCTATTTGATTATTAAATTTAATTAGATTTTGAAAATTTAATTTTCAAATATTTTTAAGTTTTCAAAAATTGAGTCAAACAAATTTTGGAGAAAAATTTCACTACAACATTAAGTTGACTTGAGACTATAGTAAGAACTAAGAATCCATTATTTTAAAATTTTGAATTCTACTCTAATTTAACTTTGTGTTAATTTTCACTTTTAACTTGAAAAGTGTTTAGTTTTTTTTCCTTACAAAACTTTAATATAGTAAAATCCATATCCACGCACAATTTTAACTTTCAAATATATTTTTAAAAAGTTAACTTTAAATATAATTTTCTTAAAATAATATCACTCAATTTATGTTCAAACGCGTACTTAATCTCCAAACGACACTAAGGAGATTTTTTTATTTTTTTTACTAAAATTGAAGTGGGATTTTCAAGTGTTCAATGATTTGTAAGCATATGGGCTCACGCGTGGTTTTGTGGGTTTTTGTTGTCTCCACATTTTAAATGTACCTAAATGTCACCAAGTAATTCTTCTCCACATCACTCCACTTGTTTTCGCGGACTTATTCAAAATTTTAAGTTTATAAATTCTATATAATGATTGAATCAATGAATTGGATTTTGAGATAAAAATTTGTATATATTTAGTAACTTTTTTTAAATATAAATACATGATCTAAATGATTAGATTTGACATGATTGTGCCTTGATCTTCGGTTATCTTTTTTTTATTTAATGGGATATAAATTATCTGACAACTACAAATTTTCATCTCAATTAATTATTTAGATTTGTGTCACATAAGCTCGAAGTTGTAGTATTAGATACAAGTTCGAATGATCAATTTGATTGCTTTTACATAGATCCTTATTTATGTTAGAAAAAATACTAAATATGTATAAATATTTAATGACTATCTCTTTAACTAAAATGAGCTATGATTTCGATTGTATGCAATATGCATACTCAAAACTTACAAAATTTTAAATCCTAACTCCACCTCTACCGTCTGGTATTAGCCTAGAAAAAAAATAATTAAATAAATTTATTATTTCGAAAGAATTTTAGCTTTCACAGTTCAAAATTAAAATCTCTATTTAAGAATAAATGAATTTCAATTGTCTTATCATCTTACCTTTAGGTATACAAAACAATTGGAGTAATAAATATGATCTTAGATTTTATACCAAGGTGAAAAAAGATTTGATACCGAGATGAAAATTTGTGTTTCACTAACCAAACACCTCTTATAAGCATAACTTAGGGTTCATTTTGATATGTGAAACTGGAAAGGATAAATAAAAGATATCTATATCCATATCTCATGAGTTCGGATATTTCATAAAATCCCATATAAAAGGGGATAGTTAATTTTATCGTTGTAATAAAGGATCGGATAAAATAATTTTAAAATAAATTAATATTCATAGGATAAGTTTTTACCAAATGACATAAGGAATCATGCATAAAAGATCAACAATATCAACACTTACAATATGGTGTCTCCTACATTATTTCTTTTAATTAATGGTGTCTCATTGTGGTATAATAATTGAGAGAATTCCTAATTTTGGCAAATGTGTTATGATATATATTGCTCCATTTATGAACTAATTTGTTGCTTAATGGGGAAGCACTCCACTTGAGATTTTTTTCCAATTTAGGTTAACAAGTATTTAATTAATTGATAAATTAAATTGACATTTTTATTATTAAAATATTATTTTTTGAAATCATATGAAAGGACAATATTTTGGTCGGTTGTCTTTTTTGGGACAATTGTTTAATAAATAACCTTTTTTTTCTTTTGCGATTTATGAATTAGATTATATTTAAGATAAAATTGAAATTTTTAAAGTTAAATTAATTATAAATAAAAGAATATAACATTCTTTTTAGTATAAACCAAAAAAAAATTGGTCTATACTGAGTACTGATGTAATTAAGCACCTTTTTAGACTTTGTGCACATTAGCTTTTCCAACCATAGTTAATTTGTCCTAATCATTGTCACTTCAACAACCTTAATTGATTGTTGACCCCTAATTAATCCTCTATTATTTTCAAAGAAAGCAACCCTCTAGCATCTCTAAGTGCCACCAAATTAGGCTATAAATATATTATTATTTTTTAAAAAATAAAACAGAAGGAGATGAGAGGTAACTATAAATTTAATTTATTTTTTAAATTTCGTATCCAACTAATATTATTACATAAATTAATATGAAAAATAGAATAAATAAATTCAAACGAAAGAATATATAATAATTGAGTAGGTAATGATAATAGAAATTCTACGTCCCACTAATAAACCCACGATATTTTTCATTTGCATGTCTATCCTTTTCATTAATTCCTCAACGGCATTATAAAAAGGCTTAATATATTGATAAGCAATTTAAATTTGTCATCAAGTTTTATTTAAATACTCAGATTATAATTTTATTTTAATTGAGAAAATAATAAAATATCTTTTTAGACACTTTTAATTAAAATTTTGAAAAAAAAAATTACGTATATTTTCAAATATTTATTATGTAAATAAATTAATTTTAAATCGACTATATACACCCTATCGCCAAATAACTTCATAATATTGAAATCATGCTAATATAGACCAATAAGCACCTAGTGATATTATAAAGAGTATTGATAAATATTATCAAGTGTTAAAACTGGTTTTATGAATAAATAATATGGTGATAAGTTGTACTTTTGGTACAATAACTAAATTGCCCCCGATTTTGTTACCAAAAAAAAGAAGAAAAAACATGAATTTATAAGTATCTTTATAAGGAAAAGGAGAACAAAGAAAATGAAATGGAGAGAAAATTATGAATTTTATTTTTGAAAAAGGTATTTTGAGAATTAAATTTAAAAAAAAATAACAAAAAAAAGAAGAAGAGAAAATGTGGACAATGCTTCTATTTAATTTCTTGTCAATGAAACTTACATAATATGCTATTGTCAGCACATCTCTTTACGTGTCGATCTGTTAATTTTTTATAATTAAATACGTGAAAATATTTTTCGATAATGATAAGCTATGAGATTCAAATTCAAAATTTGTATTTGCTTATATCATATCGAACTGTGAGTCTATTTCATCTAAAAATTTAAATTGTGTCTGATAGACTATATTTTTATTATTTTAATTATATTGTCAACACTTCTTCTTACGTGTAATCCTGTTTCTCTTCTATAGTTCAAACACATGAAAAATTTGTTTGATGATAAATTGATAATTAACTTTAAGACTCAAACTTAAGACATCTAATCATTTTTAACATTTAATTTACTTTCTTATTTACTAAAGCTCAAATTGATTTAGTGTTAATGGATGCAAGGAAGAGTAGGGAGCAAAGAATATCTTTTCACATGGGGCTATATATATAGATAAAAGATTTCCAAGTAAAGCAAGAGAGAATATATTATATGTAAAATTATGTCAAAAAAGCAAGTGCAAAAAGTTCCTTTGTTTTTTTTCTTTTTATTTAAGTATTCTATATTTAAAAAAAATAATAATTCAAATTTGACTAATTTGAATTGACACCTAGTAAAGTACTCCTTTCTAAGAGGTTTTCCATTCTTAAATTTTGATTTTGAGCGCTTTGAGAATGTATTTATAATAGTAAAGGACCTAAGATCAAAGCGAACAATATTTAGGATGAATTGTTAAACATAAAAAGTAGTATTATTTCAATAAGGACACACAAATCTAGCCTTTAAGATATATGATAATAGAAATTCAATAACTTTTGTTTATGTTCTGCATTTGTATTAAGAAATTAACACAATATATTTATAGTTAGTTGATTATCATGAACTCAATTATTATTTTATGTTTACATAAAATTATTTTAAAAATTCATAAATTTCAAAACATATAAGTACCTTTAATTTTAGTTATCCCACCACACCCTCCAATCATTTTTTCTTAATTAACGTACAAATAAACAAAGTAAGAGTTTTGTAGATTAGCAAAAAGAAGAAACAACTATTAATTTTTTTTTTGCGGGGGGGGGGGGGGGGGGGGGGGTTGAGTTAATATATTAAAATTTGAAACATGAACATCAACAATAGATGTTCCTTCACCCAATCTGGGACTCTTTCGAGGCGTTTCAATGGGTTTCTTAG
>NW_006239268.1:192953-214884 GCF_000226075.1 Solanum tuberosum | reverse complement strand
GGGCGGGGGGGGGGGGGATGTATGCTACAACCCCAGCCATCCACTTCTTCCAAAGACTAAAAACACCTAAGAAATGCATGGCTCCACAATTAATGTTAAAAGTGCTATACAGAAATTTATATTTTTATGGACACAAATAATTGGAATCTCATTATTGATGTGTTATAAAAAATATGTTTAAATGAAATAAAAACAAAAAGTAGAGGAAAGTAGAGGAAAAGCGTGTTGTTAATGAGATGAGTGATTTTTTTATAATATGATTTTGAACAATTCAGTTTTTAAGGTTTAGTTACACTCCAACTAAGGTCCATTTCTTTAATATGATATCAGATTAAAGGTGATTCTACCCGATAATGGGTCGCCAGCTTATTGAAATAACACACATTAAATGTCCAATTTTGATCATGAAGGAGGGTGTTATATAGTCATACATCGATGTTTAATGAGATGATGGTCTCCTCCTCATATGGTCTTGAAAATTTTCCTCTCTTAAACTAGTTTTTGAATATAATTTGAGTTAGACTCACGATCCATTTTTTAAACAAAAAAACAAGGAAGAACCAAGAGGTGGAGCTCTTTCCTTTTTTTATTTTTTATTTTAAGGGTTTGTTTGGTACAAACGAAAATAAAATATTATTTTTAGAATTATTTATATATAATTTAGCCATTTAGATAAACACTATAAAGATGATGGTAGTCGGGGTGGGTGAGGTGAGGTGGGGTGGTGATAATCAATTTCGAATGTCATTTATATGATTTATTTTTCACAGTTTTTCGAGGTAATTAGTTATTATTATGATTTTTAAGCAATATATTTTCTTACCAAAGATATTTTCAGAATAATGACCAACCAAATATCAAAATAAATATATTGAAAAACAAATTTAGAAAATATTTTTTAAATTACTTGATAAAAATATCCCTAACAATGTAAAGTTTTGTTTTTATTTTTGTGGTTGTTTTCACACAAGTCAATCGACTTATCCAGAATTTGAATTATAAGAGGATATTTTTTTTAAGCATCTAAGAATATTCATTATGTTGGAAAAGATTAGATTCCAAAATGCAATTATCTATTGGTGAGATAAATTAGAATCACATGCAGTAGTAGAGCCAGGAATTTCTCAAAAAGTAAAACTAATGAGATTTGAACACACGAGCACTTCCTCATTCTAAGGAGGTGAAATTACTAGGCTATACCAACTTGTTATGTTAAGGGTGTCCAAAATATGTTATTTAATCATTCCGTGTATCATTTTACTTGTATATACAATATTTTTTTCTGACGAAGGGTGTCCAATGTGGCTATGCCACTGATCACATGATAGTGTAATTTCATAAGTACAGATATGAAAGGTGGAGTGTATGCAGTCTTATTCTTACTTTATGGTAATAGAAATTCTAAAGCAAAAATAGTAGTGAAAAGTCATACTGAAAATAATGAAGAAGAGAATAATAGCAATAACAAATAATACGATAACTAATAATAATATATATATATTAAACTAACAATCAAAACAATTTGTTTAGAATCAATTCAACTTCATCAACTTTCTAATGAATATTAGAAAAATTATACCAACAAGATGATACAAATAATGTTGATATTTAAGTTTCAAGAATAAACCGGAGGGTGCTGATGGTTGGGGAATATATTTAGAATCAATTTTCAAAAACAAGGAAAAGAACCTTATCTTTTTTTTTCTTTTGCCTAACAATATACAAAGAAAAAATCACCCAATATAATTACATATCTTACATGAATTACAATACATTGGATATTCATCTTTTATTTTTTTTGATTTATTAGGTGATATTCAAAATTTACTAGTCTGACTAATTCAACTTTCTAATGTTATGCAAGACACATTAAGGAGGACGTGATTCCTATAATACGTTTCTCTTAATACTAAAGAAATTGAGATTTTCAACGGATTTAATTTTCATTAGAAATTCATCGGAATTTTACTTGTTGCAATTGTTTCATATGAAAAGGTGGTCCATCACAAATTTTGACTTTTTTTTAGTAATAACTATATATTTCCAAAACTCAAATCGAAAATATAATGAAGAAAGAAAAAATCATATCCATCTCATCACGTTACTTAATGGTCGATTTTTTTTTTAATTATTCGCTACATATATATTTTGGAACAACTTGTGAGAAGCATAAATGTAAAATGCTTCCCATGGGTGGTATGTACAATTTTGCATTCATTTACAAGTTTTTTTTATGCGGAATGGTCTGATAGACCTTTATACTTGTATGAGTTTGTATTCTAGACCATTCTACTTGATCATTTGTCAACTGAACCTTTAAACTCAGTGAAACTAAGCATTTTAAACCCTTTCACTGTGTGAACTTCAAACACTGAACAAAAATGACATATCATCATCCACATCACATTTTAAATGACATATATCACTTATTATTTTAAAAAAAATAATCTATTTTTTTTTTCCTTTTCACTTCATTCCTTCATCCCTTCACCTCTCTCCATTTTTTTTTTACATTAGAGATATCATCACAACCTTCCATTCTCACTAATATCATTACATTCCTAATTAACTAACAATTATCATTCTTTTTTTTTTTCGAAATTTCTTTCATTCACAACTTTTAATCGTATTTCTTTTACCAGCATTTACATCTACCACTTGAACCACCATAAATCTCTTTTCCCCATTGGTGTTAATGAATTCCCATTAAAATACATCAAAATACTCTAATATTTGTACACAATTTTACATAGCACATTTCACCTAATTTCACTAAGACATTCAACAATCACTTTTCATCTTTCAAGGTTGTTGAATCGTTATCACTTTATGGGTTATAAATTACCCCGAAAATAAAAGGAAAATACAGATCTACAACAATAATACAATTTCGTTTCTATTCCTAGGAGGAAGAAAATGTGAAAAAAAAAAAGAAGAGAAACAAGAAATTGGAAAGGGTCGGAAAGGGGAGAAAGAAGAAAAATGAGGGTTTGAGAGTAGAAAGAAAAAAAAGAAATGGGGATGGGTGGGGTGGGAAAAGAAGAAAGGACTGAAAAAAGTTAATTTTCTTATTTTTGATCTTTTTATTCTATTTTTTTTAAAAAAATAAAATATTTGTAGTCTAAAAGTTGATCTTTCACGCTCCTTCTATGTGTGACATCACACATTTGTGCCAACTCAATAATTAAGTTGTCACATAAGCTTGGTCAACGATAAAAAAAGCTTAAAATATAGAGTTTCATTGAGTTTAAGGATTCAGTTGATAAATAGTCAAGCAAAAGGGTCCACAATACAAACACATACAAATAGAAGAGTCCATCAGACCATTTCGCTTTTTTTTTTTTAAAAAAAGAGAGCTTTATTAAGTTAAAATGTTGGGAAGCAGTATCATTGTCTATTAGTCATGATTCAAATAAATTTAAAAAGTAGCCGTATAAATGAATGGCAATTGGAAAAAAACACGACAATAATTGCCTATATATCCCTAATTACTAGGGTAATGCACCAATTAGTTTTGGTTTCATTTTCGTATATCCAACTTTAAACTCATAATTATAGCTAATTAATATCTAATGACAAGTTTATGTTAAAGGCGTATCATAGTGTCATTATCAGAGTCAGAGATTTAAGTGTGTTTGGTATGAAGGAAAATATTTTTCGAAAAATGTTTTTCAATTTTCTCATGTTTGGTTGGGTTAAATATTTTCCAAATCAACTCATTTTCCTCAAATTTAAGGAAGATGACTTCCCTTCAAAACTTAAGGAAAACATTTTCCAAAATTCCCTTCCAACTTCAAATTACAATTTTTTTTGTTGAGGGTAGGGACAAAATAAATTGATTTAAAAAATATTTTCAACTTCAAAATTTTATTTTTTCACCCCGATCCTCGACCCCCCCAACTCCCCCTGGACAGCCCCTCCCCATTAATAAATATTTTTAACTTCAAAATTTCATTGTTTCACCCCTACCCTCGATCACCCCCACCCATCCCTACCACACCACCCTTCCACCCCACAATTTTTTTTAAGTTTGTTTTAAAAAAAAAATTCAACGTCAAATTTTTATTTTTTCACCCCTACCCTCGATCCCTCCCCCCCAAAAAAAAAATAAAATTTAAGTTTTGTTTTAAAAAATATTTTCAATTTCAAAAATTATTTTCTATTCTAGTAAAAATAAAATATATTTCTCAAAAAAAATTCATTCATAAATCAAACACTAAAAATCTTTTCCGGAAAATATTTTCTACTCACCAATCAAACATGAGAAAATAAGTCAAAAATCTACTTGTTTTTTCAGAAAAACATTTTACTTCATACCAAACACACCCTTAATCATGTGTTCAATTTTTTTTCTCAATTATATTAAGGATGTAAAAGACTAAACAGACACTAATGATAGCTAGCATTTAACCTCTATGTATATGATATAAGTTTTTAGCAAAAAATGTGCTAATCACCCTTCGCTTAAGATCACTCCGCCCATGAATTGCTACTAGTGCGGAGCCACGTCATGCTAAAAAATGTGCTAATCACCCTTCGCTTAAGATCACTCCGCCCATGAATTGCTACTAGTGCGGAGCCACGTCATGCTAAAAAATGTGCTAATCACCCTTCGCTTAAGATCACTCCGCCCATGAATTGCTACTAGTGCGGAGCCACGTCATGCTAAAAAATGTGCTAATCACCCTTCGCTTAAGATCACTCCGCCCATGAATTGCTACTAGTGCGGAGCCACGTCATGCTAAAAAATGTGCTAATCACCCTTCGCTTAAGATCACTCCGCCCATGAATTGCTACTAGTGCGGAGCCACGTCATGCTAAAAAATGTGCTAATCACCCTTCGCTTAAGATCACTCCGCCCATGAATTGCTACTAGTGCGGAGCCACGTCATCATAGGTTGAAGGGTCAGTTAAACATCTGCCATCAAAAAATTATATTGTGCTTATCATAATATTTTTTTTGCTTAAATAAATCATTAGAAACAAAAAAAATTCCACCTCAAATCATTGAAAAATTTGTGTTATAAAATATGATTTTTCATCTTATTCTCACCGAATAAGTTCACTAGGAAAATGCATGATGGACAACACATTCTCATTAAAATATTGAAAATAGCCAATGAACATTTTTTTTCTCACTGATTCAATCAAAACATATGTAGCCATTACTGAAAAATGCCCGGTGGGAAAATAATGACTATTTAGTAGTTATGATAATTGATACCAAACACAAAATAATAAGCAAAAAACTCACTTATTTCCTCAAACAATATTTTGCCAGAAAATATTTTTCTTCGTACCAAACACAGCTAAGACGAAAACTAACATGAAGAATATTAGTATAATAAATTGATTGTGTTACAATACTTTAAGAAAGAGGTGAGAGCCCACAAGAAAAAGAAAGTGAAATAGTCATACTCCTTTGTGTGTCTTTCTTTCTTTATATATATATGGTTGTCCAATTCAACTTAACAATCTCAAGTTAAAACCAACTCTTTAACTTGTCCTTTCTAAGTGTTCTTTTTTTCTAGCCAAAACACAAGTATTAAAAAAAAAACCAAACATATATAGTCCAAGTTGTTTCAAGTATATTTGGCAATATGCATCTTCATTGTGTAGCACCAAACCCAGAAAAAGGTGGCACAGACTTGATGGAAGCTTCGACGAATTCGCCTAATTCGTCGAAGCAATATGACAAGTCATGTCTGGGTTTCCCTGTCCAGATCAAGTCACAACAATCTTTTTTACAGAAGGCCATGTACCCTATAACTTTGAAGGTCTATTTTTCTCTCTTGTTAACCTTTTAGTACTTACTTGTTGCTTTATACATGTAACAAGTAGATTGTGTCAGTTATGTGCTCTGATCTAGAGGCAGAGCTACATGTAGTTTAAAGGGGTAAATGAACATTTTTTGTCGGAAAATTATATTGTATAAATAGAGTAATAGAAGTTTTCTGACTCTGCTCTTATCGTAATTCTTTAGTGGTTCAATGTTATGTTGCTCGAACCTTCCCAAAAGTGTTGTAGGGCCCGTGCATGATCTAGGGGCGGAGCTAGGTAGGACTGAAGGGGTGGTTTGGATGCACCCTCTTTGATGGAAAATTGCCATGTTTATACATGGTTTAAATTACTTTTTTATATCTACATATATAGTAGAGTTTACTTTTTCATATTTTTTGAAACCCCTTAGTGAAATCCTGGCACTGGCACTAGCTAGATCATCACAAAATGTATAGGTTTTGGAGGATCCGACACACAGACACCCTGATGTATTTTTGAAAAGTCCGAGCAACATAGGTTCAATGTAATCTTTGCTTATGTCTTCATTTTAAATGTGCAGTTTGAAGAGATTGTTTACAAAATTAGTCAAGAAAACAAAGGAATGTGTTGTGGAGGACCATCAAACACAAAAGAAAAGACTATACTAAATGGAGTGACAGGCACTGTGTATCCAGGAGAGATGCTAGCTATGTTAGGTCCATCAGGTAGTGGCAAAACCACCCTCCTAACAGCACTAGGAGGGCGTCTTTCGGGTAAATTATCCGGGAAGATTACGTACAACAGTCAGCCATTCTCGGGTTCAATCAAACGTAGAACAGGATTCGTGTCACAAGATGATGTCCTGTATCCTCATCTTACAGTAATTGAAACACTTCTGTTCACAGCTCTGCTTAGGCTGCCACAAAGCCTCGATAGGGTCGAAAAAGTGAGACATGTAGAGCATGTTATTGCAGAACTTGGATTAAACAAGTGTAGAAACAGTATGATTGGAGGGTCATTGTTTAGAGGGATATCAGGTGGAGAGAAAAAAAGAGTTAGTATAGGTCAAGAAATGCTGATCAACCCGAGTATACTACTTTTAGACGAGCCAACTTCAGGACTTGATTCGACAACAGCACTCCGGATCCTTAACACTGTTAAACGACTAGCAAGTGGTGGTCGTACTGTGATCACAACGATCCATCAGCCGTCTAGTCGACTTTATCATATGTTTGATAAGGTAGTGTTGCTCTCTGAGGGATGTCCTATCTACTATGGTCCTGCATCAACTGCCTTGGAATACTTCTCCTCTATTGGTTTTTCCATATCCATCACTATCAATCCAGCTGATCTCTTACTCGATCTCGCGAATGGTAAATTAAAACATTCCACTTTAACACACTTGAAATGAACATGTTTCCACATAAATGCCAAATTCTGACAAAATTAAACATAAAGGATCCAATTTGGTGAAATACCTAGGGACAAACTCTTATGTTCCTTTCATTACGGTATTTCTGGCTTCTTAAAATCTATTATAGGTCTTTCAGGAATTGGACCGGAAACCAAGAATGCCAACGATCAAGGTGATAGTATTGAACAGGAAAAGAAGTTGGTGAGAGAAGCTCTCATCTCCGCGTATGAAAAGAACATTTCAACAAGGTTGAAAACTGAAGTATGCAGTTTAGATAACAGTAGTTACAGCTACACAAAGGATGTTTCTACAAGTAAGTTTCCAATTTACAATGAAAAAAAAGCAACTTCAAACCGTTCATCGCCTTTATTCAGTGCCTAATAATAGGTATCGTGGGGTCTATCGATGCAGGAAATGGTGTGAAATTAGAGCAATGGTGCACAAGTTGGATGCATCAATTCAAAATACTTCTTATGAGAGGGTTAAGGGAGCGAAGACACGAGAGCTTCAACAGGCTTAGGATCTTTCAAGTTATAAGTGTAGCATTTCTTGCAGGACTATTGTGGTGGCATACTCCAACATCCCACATTGAAGACCGAGTAAGACATTATCCGTTCACCTTATGTCATTTGCACATACGAAAACATATAATTTCCTATAATCTTTACGCTAGGTTGGTCAAGTAAACAGAGCTAATCTTTTGCCATTTCAACAATCAGGCTTTGTTACATGTTACAATATCCTAATAATAATAACAATGACACTTGATTTTCTGTTTTGCAGATTGCAATGTTGTTCTTTTTCGCGGTATTTTGGGGGTTCTATCCACTCTACAACGCAGTTTTCACATTTCCACAGGAAAGAAGAATGCTCATCAAAGAGAGATCATCAGGAATGTATCGTCTCTCGTCATATTTTCTTGCCAAAACTGTGGTAGATTTGCCTTTAGAACTAGCATTACCAACAGCATTTACGTTCATCCTTTACTGGATGGGAGGGCTCAAACCTGATCCAACTACCTTCATCCTATCTCTCCTAGTAGTCCTCTACAACGTCCTCGTTTCACAAAGCCTCGGACTAGCTTTTGGTGCCTTACTAATGGATGTTAAACAAGCCACTACATTAGCATCAGTAACAACATTAGTATTCCTAATTGCTGGAGGATACTACATTCAACAGATTCCTCCGTTCATCGTTTGGTTAAAATACTTGAGTTATAGTTACTATAGCTACAAGTTGCTTCTAGGGGTTCAATACAATGACAATGACTACTATGAATGTTCAAAAGGAGTCTATTGCCAAGTTGCAAACTTACCTGCCATTGAATCAGTAGGCTTAAACAATATGTGGATTGATGTCTCGGTCATGGCTGTGATGTTGGTAGGCTACAGAGTTGTGGCTTATCTAGCACTCACTCGTGTACGATGATGATTCGAAAATCGAAGAGGAAGATCACATAATTTAGGAGCAAAGTTGATAGAGTTCAATTTTTCTGCAACAAAGGAAGTAAGGATGTTAGATTTAGATTTGATCATGTAACACAAATTTTGATGTGCTGCTACTACTACTCTTGGCAATATTTTTGCATACAACTAACTTGGGAAAATTGAAATGCTTTGGAGAATAAATCTTTGCCCCTCTTTTGAGTATACTGAGTAAACAGACAATAATAGATTTTGTATAATGCAGAAGGTTTGACCGTTTGAAAGGGTTTAGAATATTCAACTATAAGAGGATAAGGATAGAGAAAGGAGAATGAAAAATGTAAATATAGAAATAATAATGTATGTTCATGTTAATCGTCATGATATAAATGAGAAAATAAGATAAATAACCACGGAAAAAAGGATACTACAATTACATAAAAACTATTCCATTTATCAATATAATGATCCTTACATATATTTCTACCTTTCATTTCAAATTTAACCATGCGATTTTTTAAAATATATATAGAACATTTTAAAGAAAAGTGAGGATCCCAAAAAATTAGGGCCCAAAATAATACTTTAGTAGCCTTATAGTCTAGTCGGCTTTGAGTTTAGATAGAAAATGCGAATACCTAATAGTTCAAGTATGAACCTCATAAAAAATGGCCATACAAATATATTTTTGACTATCATCTTTATAATATACGTATACTATACAGTGTATACACAATACATATAAGCAAAACACATAAATAATAGAGCAAATGCTATATATTTCGAGTCTTCGACCATATCATTATAAACTAGATAATCCAAGAGTACATTTAAATAAATTTTTCAACAAGTAACGGGTGAGAACCCAATTAAATTTTGAGTGACCCGACCCGAAGGCCTTCTTCCCACTAAATCAGCCCAACAGGTCAAAGTTTTTCAAAAAACACAGTAAAACCCGAAAAAGCAAAATTTTCCACTTTAAAATACGAATTTGCCATTCCTTCGTACCAAAAACCTCGAGTTTACCATTTCTCCATTGTTAGCTTCTAGGGTTTTGCAGAATCCAAGGAAAACCATGGCATCATCTTCTAGGGTTTTCGGAAACTATTGCCGAACTCTAATGGCTGCTGCAAAGACCTCCACCGGAAAGATACCTCCGGCCACCTCAACAACCGCGGCTGGAAAAGGTCGTTCTAAAGGCATACTGAAACCTCAACCGATTTCACCTGCTCTACAAAAATTTGTCGGTACTTCTGAAATCGCACGTACTGATGCTGTTAAGAAAATCTGGGATTACATCAAAACCAATAACCTTCAGGTCCACTTTCCATTTCCTCTTTATGTTACTTATGATAGAGAATAAACCTTTGCATGTTGATAGTATTGTTCTATGGAGTAGCCTTTTTTGTAAAAATGTAACTGGGAAGTTGTTAAGGATTCGAGGTGTGAAAATAGACTCTTTGCTAAAATGAGGGTTTTCGCTTGAGCTATGTCAAGTATGGATACCTGGTGTTTGTATCAGCTATATCAACTACAATGTCGTAAAATGCAAATGTTAGTATAGATGTATAGTAACTAGCACATTAGATGATAAAATAAAAGAAGTTATTTAAGATGGTTTACCATATCCTAGCAGAAATGCAAATGCACAGCTTTGTAGGTGTGACAGTATGACGATTTGAGGTGCTAAAAGTGACGTGTATAGCTAACATGGTACGGGAAGATATTGCGTTTGCTTTTAATGAAACAATTTTCACAGGGATGATTGTTTTTCCTTGTGCTTGTGGAAGATGTATCAACAATTAACAATATAGTAGTGACTGCTCTAGAATGTCAGATGCAATTAACGATCAGTCTGTTGTCTGTTCCTTTGACTAGCTTTCTTGGTTATAAGATAGTTGAGCCTTTTTGCTCAATCAATATTAGATGGAGCCCCCAAGGTCTAGCTCAAGTGGCAAAAGGTGGAGGATTTGTGGCTTAGGTCGCAGGTTCAAGCCCCACACCATGCAAAGCAAAGCCCGGTATTTAAGTGGAGAAGGGTAGAGGGGCGGGCCCATTATCCACCGAGTTTAGAAGGCTGTGATTGGTCCAAAGGGCGGGTCATAGACGGATTTCTCGGTTATCAAAAAAAAAAAAAAATTAGATGGAAATTTTAACAGTCTTGGAAAGTCTAGTTGTTTCTGCGAGATTAGGAAGTCTTACAAATGATTTGAAAATATGCACTGGATCAAAAGATATTGTTGTTTTTCCTATCTAGTAGACTGGCTGATAATGGAACAAAGGACCCTGTGAGAGTAGACTACAAGAGGGTGAGGGATCCGAAGGGATCTTGACATTTTGGCATTGAGGTTGTAAGACCTCTGTTATGAGTTAGGCTACTGATTGACATGGTAATGAATAAACTGGTTGGTAGGATATCGTCTTCTGCTATTTCAAAATGTATGATAATTTGATCAGTATAGACTTTGCGGCAATTTATATGAAGAAGTAGGATGCCCATGGCTTGGGGCCCTGGAATACTATGATGTCTGATTTGATTGCCATGTGCTGAATAATGAATGAGCTTTTGTTCTCAAGCTACGTCAACACTTTGTATGACCAGCTGGGGCATCCTTTATAAGGCCAAGCTGTAAATAATTGCTGATATAATACACCAGCAGTCAAGCATGTATAACAACCTATGCCAATTTTCAGAGTTAAAAGTATAATTTCGTTGTGGATATATTTATGAGATATTCCTTAAAGTATATTTGATGGAAAAGCAAAACACAATGCAGCCAAACATGATTCTCTATATTACCCATTTGCTTACCCTCCTACTATATTTTTTTTTGAAATTGGTAACTTTACCCTCTTATTTTTCTATGTTAGTTTTCTTGTAAAAGATGCTTTTTCATGTTAGTTCATTTGTTTGAGATACAAAGAACAGCAACAGTTTTTAGGGCAGAGTTTTGTCCGCTTGTTCATATTGAAATTTGGTATTGTTTCATCAAAATGCAGTAATGTAGTTAACATGCGACTGATCAACAATCACCAACACTTGGGGTTCTAGGAAAAATATTACACTATGGCCTTTGAGATGATGATTTATAATCATTTAGCATTCCTTCTACTAGTTGTTTGAGGCATAGATTTATTGTGAGTGTTGTTATAACAAGATGATTTGTCATTGATTTCTTCAAACTATCATAATTATTGAATTTTTTAGTTTCTTATCAGGTTGAGGACAATCCACATCCTTCTAATGTTTGAGAAAAAAAAGTTTTCTTTAGTTAATAGTTATTATCTAATCTGAGTCGACAAATGTTTAATCCATTTGAACAAATGTGTGAAGTAGGTTGTGTACTCATATACAATATATACACCCTTTAGTTTCTTTTGACAAGTAAAATTCATGATCTGCAGAACCCTGCAAACAAGAAGGAGATAAATTGCGATGACAAGCTGAAGACGATATTTGCTGGCAAGGACAAAGTTGGGTTTCTAGAGATTGCAAAGCTGCTATCCTTTCATTTTCAAAAGGCTTCTTAAGTTTCCCAATTTGCAGTTCCTGTAAACATTAGGGGCTTTTCTTGGTACTGAACATTGTAGTTAGTAACTTCTCCTTTCTGTATCCCTTCACTCTGGTTGTGAGTTGTGGTGCACAGATCTGAAATTGGAAGCTTGCAGTGTTTTATGCCTGCAATGATCCACATTTTCTTTTTCCTGTTATTCACTTTGTTCCTTGCTGTATTTTCGACTGAGCCGGATTTAATCAAGTGACATCCACAGTTCATATAGCTGATTCTTACTTTCTCAGGATTGATGCGTGGTAATAATTGTAGTTGTTCCTTATTATTAGTAGGTTCTTGGATGTTTTTTTTTTGTGTTAAATCAAATACATTATCAGCCTATTTGATTATTTACTAAAACCCTCCAGTGGAGAGGAAGGATGAATTGTTAGTGTTGATGTAGAAGATACAATTGTAGGACATGTATTTAGGTTCTTGATTAGGTAATTTTATAGCATAATTACACTTATACACATGTGTATCTAAAAAGCCTAGCCCGTTGAAAAATTGAGGTTTGCTTTGCCAGAGATTGCCATCTTCACACACACTTAACATACCCTTTACGTATCTTTCATACAGTTGGCCAATGTTGTGCACATACGATTTGAAAACGCATATATTGGATCCAGTTTGCCACATATATAGTTGGTGTCTTTATATACAATTACATATATCTAACTTTTGCTTTGAAAATACGTACATTCACATATAATTAATCACACATAAACACATACATAGATATATAACTTTTGGACCAAATTGAACCAAATTCCATAATTAAGGATCATTTTGATAATTTTCTCCATAAAAATCACTCCTCATCGGGCCCATATACCCGGATACATCCAACCCGACCCGACCTCGATACCTTTCTCTTAGACTCTTACGCTACCCAAACAACTGAACACCCCTCTCTCCTTTTCTATCAATGACTCTCCGATTCAATCCACCGGTTAGATTAGCCGACGTCATTAGCCGGTCGCCGGCGTTCAGTTACCGGCCAAACCAGCACTTATATATTCGACCTTTTAGGCTACAGTCATGGTAATCTCTGACGATGAGGATGAATCACTCGCTCAATTCCTCGAATCCGAAGTTCTCGCTTTCTCCGATCAGGTAATTTATAATATTTACCTCGCTCGATAAATCTCAATTATTTTGGGAAGATGAATACTATGCAACTATTCTGCTATATTCGTTAGGTGAATTCAAATTTACTATACTTACTCTTTTAGCTGGGTTTTGGATTGGCTATGCTCGGCTAATATTGGTGTTGATGTTTTTTTTTTCTTGGACCTCAATCGTTGTATTGTAGTATTATAGTTCTTGTGCTGCTACTATCTGTTATTCCTTGGTATCTGTAATCGGAAACAACTTCTCTTGAGAAGTTTTTTGCAACAAATGATTTTCCAAAAAGCTTTTCCTTTTTGAAGTGGTTTGCACTCATTTTTTCACTGAATAGTAAAGAAAAGAATACAACAATTTGAATAGTTTCATTTTAAAACAATCTGAATGTCTTGTGTGTTACATCTTTTGCTATAATATACTGTTACATTTTGTTTCCTCTTTTGCCGCTGTGATGGATTATGGGATATTGTTATTTTTTACGAGGGTAGTACGATTCATTTCTACGAAAAGAAATGGGCAAAAGGTTACCCTCGGGGGCCGGGGCTATGGTCTAGTGCTAGAGCGCAATGTGATATGTGTGAGAACTGAGATGGTCGTTGTTACGTGTTTGACCCCTGCCTTAGACAACAGTTTGGTATCTAAGTGGAGAAGTTTAGAGCGGCGGGCCCATTATTCACCGAGTTTCGAACCTTGAACACCCCTGGTTTTCGGAAATTTCTGGGTTATAAAACGAAGGGAAGGCAAAAGGTTATCATGTGCCAATATATTTTTTTACTCTCTTTCATAAAAAGAATGTTCGATCAAATTAGGAGGGTCAATGCATTTACTTTTACTCGTGGACTTGAGCATTGACCTTTTATTTTTGTTGAACTAAGATTTATATATTTTTATTCGGCATAAAAGATTACTATAAGTCACATTCTTCTTACAGTAGATTAGTCATCCTTCCTAATTTATATGACAAATCTTTTCTTCTTGTACTGACACAACATGTTCGATACATTTCCACTCCTATATAACTTTTATAACTTTCAAGAATTCAAATTCATTGAACTATTCAAAATATAAACTTCGATGTTATGTTTTCTGCCAAACTGACTTTTCAACAGCTACTTTGATATTTTCTTCCTTTATCACTACCATAATATAGAAGTAAGATTAACATATTAAATTCCATTTTCAGTCAAATACAAACAATGAAATGGTGAGAGTGATATTGAAATATGCTCCACAGAATTGTAATAAAAGATAATTGTTAATTTTTTTTGCTCTCCAAATTGTAGTAGGCGCCACATAAAAAAGAACAAGAATCAGTAAAATTGCAATCTGTAACCCGTAATCTTAAAATCCGCGTCTCTATGAGTGTACAGAGTAGTTATTGATATTTCTGACTTTGTGTTACTAGGCACGAGATGGTACTGTTTGCTGTATTTGGGGATGGATTTAATTGAAGTTTAGTAATTAGGTTGATATGGTTCAGGATGAATGGAAGCAACTGGAAGTTGAGGACGATAATGATAAGTTTGGCGTAGAAGAGGATCATGTGACTGAGAAATTAAGAGATGTGAAGGATGAGGGGAAAGAGGCGGCGCGAGAGGAGGAGGAAAATAGAGGAGCAAAACGGATGAAATTTGAGGAAAAACAGGGGGAGAAAAAGGTAAATGCATTATTATCATCTGAATCTCTTGCATTGCCAATTGAATTTAAAGATGAAGGTGAATGTGCATCTTCACCTGCAAAGATGTGTGAGACTCTTATGGGTAAGTGTGATGGTGCTAGTACCAACAACATAGGACGTGCTCCAAGGTCAATAGAAGCTGGTATTCTCAGCAAAATCCCTCCTGAGTTGCTCCATCACATTCTCAAGTTCCTTTCCTCAGAGGTAATTCATGTTGTTTCAGTTTTATTTGCTCATCATATTATAACCTATACAGAGGACTGAAAAAGAAAGGATAATAAGAGCCATTTTTATGCTTTTGTGTGCCCATGGTTATTTCATATTGACCAAATTTTTTTTTTTTTTAATTTATGGCAATGTGCAGGATCTTGTTGCATGTTCATTGGTCTGTAAGTTTCTAAATGGTGTTGCTTCTGATGAATCCTTATGGCGTCAGCTGTAAGTACAATGCATTTTGCATTTTCCCCTTCAACTCCTCCTTTTTCATAGTCTCTTCATTCATGCTGCATATGCTTATCTATTATCTATGTGTCTTGGTGTTATAGGTTGTACTAGTATTTTTTTTACTTTATTTTCTTGAAAAGGGTGGGTTCGGGCCAACTTTTGCGTACCTTGATTGCTCGTTCAGGTACGTGCTATCTCTTACACCAACATAGGTATTGAGAGTGCATGTACCAAGTAACTCTAGCCACCAAATCTTATATAAACAGGAAGAAACCATCTAGTATGTTTTGTCTCTCTTGAGAGTTGAACCTTGGTCTCCAAAGTTTTAACCCACTTTAGTATTACTATGCCTTACACTTGGTTGCTTGTACTAGTATTCATACTGTCACACCCCTCTTTATTCGATTGAGGGTTTTTTCATTTGAAGTGACGGTTTTGAAAAAGGGTTTATTTATTTATTTAGAGTCTGCACTTGGAATTGAGTTTTTTAGTGTTCAAAGTCACCTTATGAATCTCTAATAAAAAAGACGTGACTTTTGTTTTTTGGTCTGCTAAAATTAGTTACTGGGTAAGTAATTTTGTTGGTCGGGGAAGGTGTGAGTCACCCTTGAGTCCCATGGTTTTAGTACGATTGCTTCATTGAATTTTATTTGGCTAAAAATAATATTTGGACAAAACAATATTGCGTTGGCCGCTTATTTTACAAAATTGGTTGTCTTTTTTTGGTGTTCCAAGTCACCTTATGAATACCTAATAAAAAAGAAATGACTTTATTTTTTGGTCTGCGAAAATAAAAGACCGGGTAAGAAATTATAGAGGACCAGGAAGAACGGATCAAATATTGAGACTTGAGAGGATAAGGATAAAATACTACTTGTGATCTCAGAAAACCTGAAATGGACGTTTGCGGCTCTTGGCCATTGGCCCAAGCTTGCCACAATTGTGCCTTAACATGTCTCAACATCTGATTTTCCTAGACACTGGCCGACTCTCTTGCTGTTAATTCAGCTGGAGTTTCTACTAGGCTCACCACATGGAAGAGCACCAATGACGACCAATATCAAATCTGTGGTGAGCCAGCTAGACACTCCAGCTGAATTGACAGCAAGAGAGTCAGCCAGTGTCGAGGAAAATCAGATGCTGAGACATGTTATGGCACAATTGTGGCATGCCTGGGCCAATGGCCAAGAGCCGCCAACGTCCATTCCAGGTTTTCTGAGATCACAAGTATCCGATCCTCATTCTCTCAAGTCTCGATATCTGATCCATTCTCCCCGGGGTATGATCCCTTCGACAACTATGGGTCTAGACCATCAACAACGTGCCATCTAGAAATAATCCCACTATCACTACTTTCTTGCAAATTGATATTTCAAAGGAGAGACTTTCTTGCAAATCCATCATTCTTCACGAGTAATTTAAATTGACAAAATGTGATTTACTTTGCATACATTTAGTTTTAATTCGTTAAAAAAGAGGGTTGACTTAGTATTTTTACACTTATTAATTTGTATTGAATCTTGTACCTTTTCCATGCCCTAAAGTCCTCATTCATTCAAATTATTTGCTCAACTTTTTGACGACCTAATGTGTTAACCCTTGTTATTCTTTTACTGATTCATACTTTGGTAAAAATTAGAAGTTCAGAATATCTTTCTCATCCATTTGACTTCGGTGTTTCTTGATAAAAATTTGGTACAGGTATTGCTTGCGATGGGGTTTGGTGCTCCCAACAAAAAAGCCACGGGAG
The DNA here is from genome assembly GCF_000226075.1 of Solanum tuberosum. Lineage (NCBI taxonomy): Eukaryota > Viridiplantae > Streptophyta > Magnoliopsida > Solanales > Solanaceae > Solanum > Solanum tuberosum. Next base: position 197,735 of record NW_006239268.1, on the reverse strand, counting down.
TGTGCTTGGAAAAAGCTTTACATCAAGGTATCTTTTATTCGAATGTGAAATTTTCACTTGTCATCGACCAAGCACTTCAGCTAACCTAATTATGTTTTACATCTAACTCGCAAATTGTATTCTCTACATCATAGTGTAAATTGGAAGTTAAAAACTTATAATTTTATAGCTAAGTAGATCCCAGTGTAAGTTGAATGTTTGGGTGGCATTTGGGTAAGGGTTTGGTTTAGTTGTAAAATGACTGGTTTTGGAAGTGTGTCTGGGAACTTTTCTAGGAAAACTAATCATGTGTTGGAAAAGTATTTAAAAAATTCAGCTTATGTGGTTTTGAAGACTAAATCCTGAAACAAAAATCAACAACCCAATTTTCCCAAACCAAAATATTGCTGTTTCTGAAATAGTCTGATTCAATCAATTGGTTTCATAAAGAAAACCTTTTCCAAACACATCGAAGTCCTAATTGAACAGCAGAATTGATTTTAACAAATGTTACCCAAACATGTAAACCAATTGTCGAAAAGTTAGGCCAGAACCAAATTCAAATGCCAAATGGGTCGATTAGGCTGAGTAACATTTGCTAGCTTGTTATAATTTTTAAAGTAAAGATGATTTTCTTGTGGAATTGAGAGGCTTAAAAGGGAAACATCATTATCAAATTAGGAAAAGGACTAAAGGGATGTAATTTCTCATTTCTGTCACCAAGAATGGCTGGATTTAACCCCCCAAAAAAAGATATTTTTCTTATTCAGAGAAAAAGGTCAATTAATGGGATCTTGAAAGAAATGGAGAGAGCAAGCTGCAAAGTGAGCGATTCGCTTCTTGGAATTTTTCGTTAGTTGCGAAATGGTGTATGCATCTTGTAGATTAAATTTACTTTAGATAAAAAGAAATGGATTCTCTGCAGCGTGATTCAGATGACATGGTGGAGTTCGTCAGGAATTGCCCAATGGAATTGAAGGAGTATTACATCCAAATGCAAGCTGCTAAAAGAAGCGAAGCCCCTCTTCCTTCTCAGGTGATTAGTTTTCTTTGTATTTGAAGCTTCTAGTTGCTTCATCCAAACCTGAATATAATCACAAATAATCCTGAATTTATTGACTGGATTTATAGGATAAAGTTTTTACTCGATAAATTATATTTGGGTGGATGTATTTTGCTCTTTTCTTTTTTAAACTTGGGGGTAAGGTGAGGCCCAAGGATCAAAGGTTATGGATGTGTAAGGAAAGGGCGTTGTGAGAATTGGATGTTGCATCTCTGATATTTAGGTATGTGTTTCTTGAATGACTCACTGATTGAGATTTTTATTAACATTTTCTAGTGTTTCTTGTGGGAACTTTCTGAATTTCATTTTTGGGCTTTCTTGTTTTCGTTTTTGTATAAATCTTGTTTGGGTGGAGTATTTTCTTTCATGCATCAACCATTCCTCTTAAACAAGGCAGTGGAGAACTGTTGATATTCCATAGAAATATCCAAAACAGAAACTGAAATTTAAAACACAGAAGGGATTGGGGGAATAAATGGTAATAGGACCTAAAAAATATCTCAAACAAAGTTGCAAACCTATTGGAGTATATGACAATTCAAAATACCGAAGAGAAGGAAGGATTCTAGGTTATTTTAATTAGGTGATTAGCCAGCTGAGAAGTAGTTTGTGCTATCTGTATTAATTGAGAAACTCCACTAGAAGTTGAGTGAATGCAGTAGATTGAGGGGACATTTCCTGTATCCTTGAGTTTGCACATTTACTTAACTCAATGTGTTTCATGAAAATAAACACCAAACAAAAGATAAAAATATAAGTATTGGGAACTGATCCATCCCACATCCTAAAATTTGCATTTTGGTGCATACGACAAGAATCATCTATGGTATCACGTATCAAAAAAATAATCTTCTATGGTATTCGTCTTACCTTCTGACTTTAATATACAGATAAATGATGACCGTATGATTCTCGATAAGACCGTTGCTGATCAAGTCTCTATTTGGAAAAAAAGCAAAGGTCTTGGTGATAATGTGGTCAATGGTCATGCCTGCTCTGGAGAGACATGCGCTTACCATCAAATTGGCGATGTATTTGTCTGTGAAAAAACTGGAAACGTTCATGGTAAGAAAATGTTTGCAACAGTGCAAACCAGTCATTCGATAATTCGAAAGATGAATCCCTGTGGGTGATTGCTTTGTAATTATTGGTTTTCTCTTGTGTATTGGTGCAGTTTGTGATGACACATGCAGGGAAGTTGTACTGGATCCTACAAATGGTCTGCTGGTGTGCACTATTTCAGGCCACTGTTTTGATAGTATGCTGTTGTCACCAGATGAAATGGAACCAGATGTGGTAAGAACCTAGTGGTAGCTTACAGCGATTCTGGAATTCACTATTTTTTTAAACAGTGTGAACGGTCAACTTAAGGACACATGAAAAGTTTGTGTGCCAATTTTTGGAATTTTCTTAGAATAAGTAAACAATGATTATACTGACGTGCCGAAGTTCACTTGTTTCTGAAGGTGATAAAGTGTGCTATTCTTCTAAAAAGAAGTGTTGCAATTCTAAAATGAAAATCGTGTCTATATGTAGATGTCTGGTATATCTTTTTCACTTTGATATAATCTGAGTTAGAGAAAAGGTATAAACAATCAGTCAATTGTTTGTTGGATTGCGTTTTGTTAGTGGCCTTTACCCTCAGATCCTAACTCCCATAGGAGTGATATCTCCATGTCCATCCATCCAGGAATCTCTTAGTTATCATTTGCAGCAGCTACGATTATGTAACGTCTTAGTGTACGCATAGGTTGTTAATAACTAGTTTTAATAGATGAGGGTCTAATACATCTGGCAGTATAGTTTTATGTCAAAATATAATGAGCCTCGAAAAACATCTAGTAGCATCTCACTACTATGCTATATTTGCATCCATGTAAAAAAATACTTTAGTGATCTTAAAGTACAATGTTTTAAATACTTGTTTCTATAATATGTAAATCATTATAGTGAACTTTAGCTAATTTTTCCCTTTTGTTTGTTGAAATATAGGACCAACAACAAGCTGGTACGACAGACGAAGCAGAACCGCTCATGGGCTCGGGTCTTTTTGGTATGTTAGTTGTAATTCTGTCTTCTGGTTTATTAATCACTCAACTCCTTTTCACCTTCTTTTTCTGCTTATACTACTTCAGCTCGAGCCTATTTACTGGGGTATAACTGCCATGACGACAAGGAACTGAAAGATGCTTTGCGCTTTTGCTGATTCAACTGTTTATCACCGTTGAAGGCTGTGGTGGGTTGGTAAGGTTCCTTCCACCTTGAACTAAAGGTCTCAAACTCGAGTTTTGGAAACATGGAACGTCTTGGTAGGAAGCACTTTACTCCCCTCCTAGCGTACCTTTCCAGCACGCTCGGGTTAGTCTGCTGGATTTTCTCCATGTTCAGAGAAGGAATAATTACAGTTTAGTCTATCATGTAATTGTAGATTATATAATTTTATGTAGTATAGATTAATTAATTTAAGTTGTTACAAGGCTTATATAGTTTTGCACTTAATATTCTCCTGCATCTGGTTGTGGCTTTTCTCTAATGACCTATCATTAGAGAAAGAAACATAAAGTTTAATTTCTATTTAGTATAAGGTATAGGCTTGAATTGTGGAGAGGTGTTCAAAACTCAAAGGTTGAAAATAAAAAAAAGATTTATTTGGGGAACAAGTCAAATAATAAAAGTCAATTTGCTATGAAAAAGGTTGACCATAAAGACTCTTTGAAATAATAAATACTTCTAGGTATAGGGTTAATAGTAATTTAGGTCTCTTAGTTATTAAGTTATAATTTTAGTCCTTGTGATATTAGATTAAATATATTTAATCTTTAATCAATTGAAACACGCACTTTTGATTCCTTTTGTTTATGAATATTTCACACATTTACTATGATTATCAATTGCTCCACCACGTAACTACTTGTGTACGATGTTAAGCTTTTGAGTTTCACTTGAACTATTAGGCATGTAAATTTTTTATCTGAACTATCACCAAATATTTATCGGAATACACACTAGAATTATCATTTGCTCACTTATCCTATCTAAAATATAACCATTGTTCAAGTAGGAGAAGTGAAAAATCAGTAATTTAGGTGTGTTTTAATAACCATTTGGTGATAGTTGAGATATAAAACTCAAAAAGTTGAAATACTTTAATTGTATTTTTGACCTTTAACTCGATTTTGACAATAATATAGTTCTAAAAATATTTCAAACATAACATGTTCCTAAATATAAGGACCAAAAACACACTTCAATTATAAAAGGTTAAATGCGTTTTTCACGAGGATTAAATTTGAATTCACCAATAATTAATAGACCAAAAGTGCCATTTAATTTTGCCTTCTAGGTAATATATTTATGTAAAATTTTGAAAAACTAGAAATTCTAGAGGAGAAAAATATTGAACACCTCAATTAATAGTAATTAATTAATCACCTCATAAATGGTGTAATTAACACGCGGAAAATATTTAAAAGAGTAAAATGGCTTATAAATACTCATCCATATCCACTCTTGTCAAATTCTTCCTTCAATTAATTAATATACACTTTTTTTTTTTTATCTTCATAAGGAAATCTGTAAGGACCCTCTCCACTTCATGAATTTTCTTTTTTTATTGTTAGTTTATATGAATTTTCCTTAGACTCCACCGGTGGGATTACATTGGTTTTGTTGTTGTTGTGGTTAATGTATATGAATTTTCGAGGTTGGTTTTTTTTTTTTTTTTTTTTTTGTTTTAGAAG
>NW_006239268.1:169185-192559 GCF_000226075.1 Solanum tuberosum | reverse complement strand
TTTTTTTTTTTTTTTTTTTTTTTGGTATAGTAAGAAATATAATGTTCTCGATTTTATGTTAGGAATTTTTTGAGACATTTGCTGGTTTTTGATCATGTTTGAAACTTTTTTTATTTAGGAATTTATTATGTGATCTCTAAATTTCATCAAGAATTGAGGGATCTTATGGTCTTGAAATTGACCTTTGAGAATATTGTGGTTTGTAATAATAAGAGTAATTAATATTAGTTCTAATAATTTCTAGCTAGAGTATAATAACTTTGTCACTTGCAAAGAGGTCACATATATACATTACTTCATGCTATCTTTTAATTTTCACTTATTTGTTGGCCTACTTAGTGTTAGTATTGCTAGTGCAACAATTTGATTTCATGTGGTTCTTGATCATTTCTATGATATTGAAACTTAATTCCATTTTGCCTTTTTTTGACATTTCTAGGTACTTGAGAAGAATGGGAGGTGGAAAGGATAAGCATGCACAATATCCTCCCGGAGGACAACATCCTCCGGGAGGGCAATTTCCTCCTGGAGGTCAATATCCTCCGGGACAGTATGCTCCAGCACCCGGAGGATACCCTCCTCAATAAGGGTATCCGCCACAAGGTTATCCTCCGGCACAGGGATATCCGCCTGCAGGATATCCACAGGCGGGTTATCCTAGTCAACCCGCTCCACACCATGCAGGTACCATTGCTTAATTACTTTTAGATGTGGATTGATATACGATTGTTGTAACAAAACACTTTTAAAAGACAAAAAATGACAAAAGTAAAACGTAAAAGAAGGAGTATAATGATAACAAGTGCTCACAATTACTTTCCTTCGTCTCAATTTAAGTGATCTTGAATTTGGTACAAAGTTCAAGAAAAAAAAGAGAAAGATTTCCGAAAATTGTGGGGTAAACACTTTTTGACCATTTGTGTTTATTTCATTAAGGATAAGAAGGTAATTTTAACTTATTTTCATTCAACTTGTCCAGTAATCAAAGTTTAAATTCTGAATCTGTATCTGTACGTAGCACATGGAATGATGGCGGGAGTAGCAGTTGCTGGAGCAGCCGCGTATGGTGCTCATCATATGGGACACGGCGGAGGTCATTACCCTGCACCGGGTACCACTCATTATGGACATAATGATCATGGAAAGCATGACAAGGGGCATGGAAAGTTTAAGCAAGGAAAGGGGAAAGGCAAATACAAACAAGGCAAATTTGGCAAGAATCATGGAGGCAAATTCAAGAAGTGGAAGTAACTAACTAGTCAAACTAGTTCAACTTCATGATAGGCATGATAAGTGATTGAGATAAGTTATCGCATATGATCCCGAGATAATTGATCTTGAAATAACTTGTTCACACCCAAACGACCCCATAATTTCCCTCGTGTGACCAAAAGGTCTTGCATATTTAAGTTTAGCCTATGAAAGCAACCTCATATAGAAATGTAAAGTAAGATTGCATATAGTATTTTTATATGTTGTTAGTGTTGTGAGTAGAAAAAATTGTCAATTATGTCTTGAACTTGATTGAGAAAACCTTTCTTTTGTAGGTTTGTGACTTCTTGATGTATAGTTAGGGGATTCATTATTTTGTACCCTTCTTTTTTTTTTTTCCATAGTGAAAAAAATTAAATCGATTTCTGTTTAGAATTATGCTTTAACCGATCCTTATTAAATCTGTGTTAAATTTCTACTCTAATTTGCTTTCTATATGATTATGTGCTAGTTAATTAAACAATGATCTTTCTACCGCAAATATTTTATTGTTCTCTAAATTATTTGCTACTATAAAATCCAAAAAGTTATAATTCTACTTTCATACTATGAAATCTAGATGTTTCTTTTTGCCTAATTTCAATCTGAAGTTTCAACCACACATTTGTTGTTGATGCTAATTTAATCTCAAATAAACATCTATCATATTCACAAATCACAATCTACGCATAATTAATCAGATATTAATTAAGCATTTGATATATCTGAAACTAAAAATGTTTTTAATCACATAACTAAGATAATTAAAATCGTATCGATTTATTAATCCGATGCAAGATCTTCTTACTATAAAATTTGTCATTTCTTTTAATGTTCGAGGATGAGGGTAGGAGGGGGTGCACAAGTATATTATAAAAAAAATTACTTCTTATATATAAAGATGTACTTAACAAAGAAATATTTTTTATGATAACCAAGGACGGACAAATTGGTATTCGTCAGGTGTAGGATTAGGACCGTAAGCCAAAAAAATACCAGAGTCCTTCATCAACCAATTGCAATAGTAATCTTTGAGCAGCTCACCATGATCTGAGCAAATGCCACCATGTTGTTTAAAGACATCAAAATTATTATGCTTTGAACCCCAGGAAAAGTAACAATAAAAAAGAGTAGTGCCCCAGAAATTCATATGGAATTTGAAATGATATAGATCACCCGGTTTAAGTGTTTGAATTCCAAGATCATCATCTTTAGATTTACAATGAATGTTGAGTAAAGGTGTATTTTCAGGGAGGTCACTTGTAAAACGTTGGAAAATTGTTGGATTTAAACGAATGGGAGAATTTGTTATTGGCTTAGCGTTGATGTTGATGAGTGATAAAATAAATAATGAAAGTCGAATTTTTGAGTAAGAGTAAAAATCCATTTTGAGAGACATGGTGTTTCAGAAATGCAAATGAAATTGGTTGCTCTATTTATAAAATGATACAATAATTGATTCAACCAATATTAAAATTTGTCTGACTTTGTATTTGTATTTGGATTCTTCTGAAATTGAGTCAATTCAGTTTATTTCAAGAAAAATATGTGTAATCTGATAATTACTTGAATTGACTTTTATCATTTAAAAGGAGTTTTATTTTGATTTTTTTTAAAATATAACTATTTATTGAGTCAAACCTCTTTATTTAAAATGATCCAATCATCATTTATTATAAAATATGGTTGGTCAACAAAGTGCAGGTAAATGTGAATTGTTTTGAGTATAATATTTTAAATCGTGAGAGCACAAATCAGAATTTTGAAACTATTTAGAAGATATTTTAGTTAGTCTTGATTGAAAAAAAAATCAGTTCGTTCAAGAATATTAACTGTTGTGATGTATGAATAGTGTCAATGAATGTATATATGATCTCTAATAAATAATGATATATATCATATATACTATTTATACAATATCAATACATTATATAACTATTTAGACAATATCGATACATTACATAACTATATATACAATATCGATACATTACATATTCATACAATTATTTTGTTGAATTTTTTTATTACTTGTACAATTATATAAGAAGCCCTTTTGGTTTAGCTGCAAGGTTCTAGATGTAAAGTAACACCCGTGGGCAACACATGTTTGCTGCACACCAACACATGTTTTGAGTGATTAATATATTAAAAGACTCGAAATATAGAGAGGAGCTCAGAGGCGGAGTCACCCTTTCCCAAGGGGTGTCAAGCTATATAAGTATTGATACCTTGTAGAATAAGTTGAAAGTTTACTCTAATGGCTAAGAGGTTGGGAAAATTCTTTGAGGTTGCGAATTCAAGTCCAACGTACTTGCCTCATAATACTTTTTTTTTACCACAAACACTAACACCCCTTAATGAAAATTCTGGCATAGCTAAAATTCAAAACTGTTTAGAGAAGGTTTGAGCTGAATTTCGAGAAAGATGAATTAATTGTACATTATAATATATAAATATTATTTAGACAATGTTTATTAATATATATACATATTGAATACATAACTATATATCGTATTTACACAATTATGTACTCCCTCCGTTTAAAAAAGAATGACCTCCTTTCCTTTTTAGTCTATTTAAAAAAGAATGATCTCTTTCCTTTTTGGTAACATTTTAATTTCAGCTTTCCACGTGGCATGTTTAAAGCCACAAGATTGAAGGGCAGTTTAGTACATTTGACATAACTTTAATTTAGAACCACAAGATTCAAAAGTCTTTTTATTTTCTAAAACTTTGTGCCAAGTCAAACCAGGTCACTCTTTGTGAAACGGAGGGAGTAATTGTTTTAGGGAAAAATAAGCAAATACCCCATAAAAGCAAAATAATTACAAACATATACCCCTTTACATTCATACCCCACTAAATAATTACACTATATACCCCTATTTACTAATTTCGCTTAACTGATACTAAATCAGTACATATATACTGTATTAATATCATTAAGGCTGATAATTTTGCTGAATTGATACTAAATCAGTATATATATATATATACTCTTATAGTATCATTGACTAATAAGTAATTTCTTAACAATAAACCTTAATGATACTTATATATATATATATATATATATTGATTTAGTATCAGTTAAACGAAATTATCAACCTTAATGATACCAATACAGTATATGATACCGATTTAGTATCACTTAAGGGGGGTATGAACTGTAATTATTTATGAGAGAATGTATATTTCAAGAATTACTTTAAATTTTGATATGAACTTGTAATTATTTTAAATTTTAATGCCCATTTATGTAGTTTTCCCATTGTTTTAGTAGTTTTTCATTTTTGAGTCTCATCCCTCTTGGCACCCTTTCTTAAAGGGGTGAGTGCTCTTTTAGGTGTATTGAATCTCGTTTTATTGGTATGGTAATATTTTATAGTTTATTAAAAATAAAGAAGATAAGACTACATAAAATAGATTTGATGTAGTATCAAATTCATAGTCATTGTCATACACATAATATCAAATATAGATAAAAAGCTTTGAAATATAAAAATCGAGATAATAAATAGGAATAAGTACAAGAGTCTTCTAGATCAGTCTATCTTTTTGTTACAAAAGAGCTATTTTATATAGAGTTAATAGTTAAAAAATAAAATCGTAAATTTGACACACTTTATTAAAAATGCACACCTAAACTATGCGAAATCTTAATTACCTCCTCAAATATGGATTTTTGGAACTATTTACCCCTTAAACTATGAGAAGTCTTAATTACCCCCTCAAATACGGATTTTTGAAACTTACCTCCTAATATGCCACATGACATAAAAAATTACTCCTTTCAATTTATATGACTCACGTTCATGTTTAGTCAATTTCAGAAAAAATGACACATTTCTATATTTAGTAAAAAATTTAATTTTCGATGACACATCTATATTTAGTAAAAAAGTTAATCTCCGTTCCTATTTATATGGTGTAATATGACTTGACGTAAAGTTTAAGAAAAATGTGATCTAAAATAAGTTATAAACTTTTGTGTGGTTATTAATCATTTTATTAAAGATAAAATAAAATATTTAAAATTAATTTTTACTAAATATAAAAATATGTCATTCTTTTGAGATTGAATACTAAGAAAATGAGTCAATATAAATTATGACGAAATAATTTATTGTACCATATGACATATTAGAGAGTAAATAGTTTCGAAAATCCATATTCGAAGGGATAACTAATTAGACTTCCCATAATTTAAATATATATTTAATAAAATATGTCAAATTTAAGGAGAATTTTAAGTATTTTTTCTTTAACTACTAAAATACTTAAGAGACTTTTTATAATACGTTGACAATATTGAGTAACTTTTATGTCACAAATTAATTTATTTTTTGATATAATAAAAACTTAATTGACCATCTACGAAATTAGTCAGTCAAAATATAAGTCAAAAAATTACATTTATTATTTAATAACAACATCAGAGATTAATGGAATCATCAGTGAGTGGAACAATCCAAATTAAACTCAATACTATAATGTAAAATCTCTATACATATATCATCTTTATAAAGTGAAAAACCAACTTTATTTTCACTCTTAAAATGGCTTATTACCCTTTCACCAAAGTTCAACTTTCATTGCTTATTTTATTTATCATCAATCTTATGATGTTGACAAATGCCATTACTTTTAATCCAACAATTACTGAAATTTTTGTTAATGGCCTCCCTGAAAACACTTCTCCGCTCAAAGTTCATTGTCAATCTGAAGATGATGATCTTGGAGTTCGCACACTTAAAGTGGATGAAAAATTTGATTTCTCATTTCATCAGAATTTTTGGGGCACTACTCATTTTTATTGCGCTTTTGCATGGGGTTTGAAGAATAATCTTTTTGATGTTTTTTATTCGCAAAAGAGTCCTTGTAGATTTCCATTTTTTAAGGAAGATATTTATTGTACTTGGTTAGCGAAAGATTCTGGTATATATTTTGCTCGTACTAAGAACCCGAATCCTTCACCTAGTAACTTTAGATTTGTCTATCCATGGTTGTAAACATTACAAATATATAATAGATTACTTAATTTATGTTATACTTGTACTGAGTTGTACCCCATACAACTATGACAAGGGGAAATTTGGCAAGTTTATTACCAACAGAAAGGTAATATTTCACAGTTTATTACGGACAAAAAAAAAAAGAATAAGACTACATATTATAGATTTAATGTAATAATATATACTTCATCAGTTCACCTTTTTGTTACAAAAGATTTATTTAATAAAGAGTTAATAGTTTTTAAAAAAATTAAATTTGGCATACTTTATTAAATGCACACCTAAATTATAATTTTTTTTTAAGGAAAACCTATGTAAATGAGCCATAAAATTCAACATAATTACATGTTCATACCGCAATTACTCATTCTCTCAAAAAAAATTTACAGCTCATACCCTTCATTCATTAAGGTTGATAAGTTTCGCTTAACTGATACTAAATCAATATGGTATCACTAAGGTTGATAATTTCGCTTAATTGTTACTAATTATTCCCTCAAACATGAATTTTTGAAAATTACCTCCTAATATGTGACATGGTCTGAAAAAATTACTCCGTTCAAATTATATGACTCACTTTCATTTCAGTCAATCCCAAAAAGAATGAAACATTTCTATATTTAGTAAAAAAATATTTTTTGATGACACATTTCTATATTTAGTAAACATTTAATTTTCGTTCATATTTATATGATGTAGTTTGACTTGACATAAGTTTAAGAAAGATGTGGTCTAAAATAAGTCATAAATATTTGTATAGCTATAAATTATTTTATTAGGAGTAAAATAGAAATTTAAAAATTATTTTATTAGGAGTAATTTTTTTTTTACTAAATATAGAAATGTATCACTATATTAAACTCAGTGATCATCTACTAAATCAATCATTCAAAATATAAGTCAAATATGACATTTCCTTAATAACTACATCAGGTTACTAGAATCATCAGTGAGTTGAATCCAAGTTAAACTCAATGCCTCAAATGTAATATATATATATATATATATATATATATACTAAAGTTATTACCTTCAAAGGTTTTATAGGTATAATGCTCTCGCTCGTAAATTGTCCTTTTATCTTAGTTATATTTGAAGTTTCTAAGATTTTTAAAGGATATCTATTAGATATACCTTTTCTAATGGAATTTCTTCCATATTCTATCGAAAGTCTAGGGTTACTAGAACTTCCTATTTCCTGTGTTTTTCCAAACTGAATTTCATATTCATCTGGAATTTGGGCTTGTTGAATTTCTGCTTCAACTATTCTTGCAATTCCTGCACATTCTTGATCTATTTCGATCATTCCTTTATTTTTATACACTTTACCATAGTTAGAATTTGTAACAGTGTATAATGCTTGGTAATATATACTCATTATATGATTACCTGGTTTGAATAGATCATTTCTTTTGATTTGAAAATGCAAACTCAATGCGTCATTAAAATCAGCATCTTTGAGTGATATGCAATATTTTGGATAATATGTAAACAAGAGTTTTGTTTTTTCTAAATTAAGACACTTACAAGTTATTTTTCTTAGATTTTCTAAGTATTTTCTTTTAAAATTTCCAATATTATCTTTTTCCAAAATATATGGATTTTGTTTTCTTGGGACTTTTATGAAATGTCCACAGGGTGGTTTTTAGACTTATCATATATAATGTTTGATGATAGTCTTGAAATTGTTGTAGAAAATCAATTTCCTAATAATAAATCTGTTTCCAGTTTATCATAAGCAAAATAATTTATTTATAGGAACAATTTTTGAACCTAATATTATTTCTACATTTTCTTTTATATATATATATAAAGTGAAGAAACCAGCTTCATTTTTCACTCTTGAAATGGCTTATTATCATTGCACCAAAGTTCATCTTTTATTGCTTATTTCATTTATCATCAATCTTATGATGATGACAAATGCTATTAGTTTTAATCCAACAATTAGTGAAATTTTTGTCAGTGACCTACCTTAAAATACTTCTCCACTCAAAGTTCATTGTCAATTTGAGAATGACGATCTTGGAATTCGCACACTTAAAGTGAATAAAAAATTTGATTTCTCATTTCATCAAAATTTTTGGGGCACTACTCATTTTTATTGCGCTTTTGCATGGGGTTCGAAGAATAACAATTTTGATTTTTTTTAAGAGGAAAGAGTCCTTGTAGATTTAAGTTTTTAAACAAGATATTTATTGTACTTGGTTGGTGAAAGATTCTGATATATATTTTGCTCGTAATAAAAACTCGAATCTTTCACCTAGTGACTTCAAATTTGTTTATCCTTGGTTGTAAACATTACGAATATATAATATATAATATATTACTTAATTTCTGTTATACTTGTGGCCCATCCTTTTTTTTTTCTACACAAGAAACACGAACGTGCACATTCTCTTTATTTAACATTGTGGAGAGAAATTTATATTTGTTATTTAATGAGAGATTGATGATTCTGAATTTAAGTGCTAGTGATATTGATTTTGTTTTAATTGATGTAATACATTTTTTTTATTCGAATAAAATGTTTTATAACATATAATTCCGTCTCATTACTATCTAAATTGTGAATATTAAGATTTTAATTTGAGATTAGAAATAGTCATGAATAAGTAATGAAACTTAGTCTCTCCTTTCACCTTATTGCAAATATTAATTCAATTATGTATAAGGTTAATGATAAACAAAATAAAAAATGGTAATTTAATATCAAGGTGCCTAGTGCCCACCCAAGTCGTTTGGTAAAAAAAAATATAATTACGGACAATACTAAAGGAATAGTAAAACAAAAAGACCAAAAAATTAACCTCTAGAGATTGATTTTTTGAAATAAATAAAATAATAATAATAATAATAATAATTTTGAAGAGTACTACAAACGATAATATAATATTAATACTAACAAAAAAAAGTCTTAAATAAAAAAGTATCAATAATTTAATGCGAATTTAGAATTTTTAAAATACAAAAAGGGTACCGTTAAAGAAAGTAAAAAAACGTTCATTAATTGTTGACCAAGTTATTTGGTCAACACTTATATTTTTGTCAATTATATTAAAAATAGTTGTCCAACAATATTTATCCAATTTAGAAAATCAAGTGATAATTTATATTTTGTGTCTATTTTACCCTTACTATTAAATATTATTTATTATCTAACACATTTTTCAAAGCATTAAATTTAATAAAGTCAAAGGATAATAAAGTAATATTACCCCTATTATTTATTGTTTCTTAAAGGATGTGTCAAGTCAATAATGAACAACTATTATTGAACATATGGAGTAAAAACCAAGCTAAAGTGTCCACGTTAAAAAATAGACCAAAAAAACAACCTTTGGAGGATGTTCCCTTTGCCCCAAAAAATAATACTCCCCCTGTTTATTTTTACTTATCATATTTTAACTTGACACACCATTAAAAAAATAATTAATAATATAGGTATTTTATCAAACTATCCCCTATTAAATTTTATAGATATTTATGTCCCCACCTTTTGTTTGTGTACTATTAATTTTATGTAATAATATGACATAGGGGTCTATACTTAACCCTCTATAATTGGGAGGTAAAGTAATTTAATTAAAAAATGACTTATGATTGCAAAATTGAGTGATTTTTTTAACTACTGAAATAGTTAAGAGACCTTTTATAATATTTGAGCAAAATTAAGTGATTAATTTTTATGTCAAAATTAGTGATCATTTATGAAATCAACCAGTCAAAATATAAGTCAAAAATGACATTTCTTTAATAATTATATCAGATTAATTCAAATTAAACTCAATGCCTCAATGTAAAATATTTCTCTCTCTCTATATATATATATCATCTTTATAAAGTGAAGAAACCAACTTCTTTTTTCACTCTTGAAATGGCTTATTATCCTTACACCAATGTTCAATTTTTATTGCTTATTTCATTTATCATCATTCTTATGATGATGACAAATGCTTCTAGTTTTGAACCAAATGTTACTGAAAGTTTTGAACCAAAAGTTACTGAAATTTTTGTCAGTAACCTCCCTCAAAATACTGTTCCGCTCAAAGTTCATTGTCAATCTGATGATGACGATCTTGGAGTTCGCACACTTAAAGTGAATGAAACATTTGATTTCTCATTCCGTTTGAATTTTTGGGGTGATACTCATTTTTATTGCGCTTTTTTATGGGGTTTAAATAATAATGCTTTTGATGTTTTTTTTAAAAGAAAAAGTCCTTGTAGATTTCAGATTCCTATGAAAGATATTTATTGTACTTGGTTAGCAAAGGATTCTGGTATATATTTTGCTCGTACTAGAGATCCCAATCCTTCTCCTGGTGACTTTAGATTTGTCTATCCTTGGTTGTAAACAACACCAATAATAATATATAATATATTTTCTCTATTTAGCATTCTGGGGAGAAATTTATACTGTTATTTAATGTGAGATTGATGATTTTAAATTAATGTTTTAATAATTACTTGATCGACAAAAGAACAAATATAAGGAATTCCTGGTAATACAATGTCATATTTCACACAATTACACACACAAAAGCAAAATGATAGTAGAAATTTCTACACTATAATAAATATTTTTATATTTAGTAATACTTTATTTTTTGATGACACATTTCTATATTTAGTAAACATTTAATTTTCGTACAAATTTATATGATATAGTTTGACTTGACATAAATTTAAGAAAGATATTGTCTAAAATAAGTTATAAATATATGTATAGCTATAAATTATTTTATTAGAAAATAAAATAAAATTTTAAAAATTATTTTATTGGGAGTAATTTTTTACTAAATATAAAAATGTATCACTATATTAAACTGAGTGATCATTTACGAAATCAATCAGTCAAAAATGACATTTCCTTAATAACTACATCAGAATCATCAGTGAGTTGAATCCAAATTAAACTCAATGCCTCAAATGTAAAAAAAAATAAAAATAAATAAATAAATAAATATATATATATATATATATAAAGGAAAGAAACCGACTTCATTTTTCACTCTTGAAATGGCTTATTATCCTTACACCAATGTTCAATTTTTATTGCTTATTTCATTTATCATCATTCTTATGATGATGACAAATGCTTCTAGTTTTGAACCAAATGTTACTGAAAGTTTTGAACCAAAAGTTACTGAAATTTTTGTCAGTAACCTCCCTCAAAATACTGTTCCGCTCAAAGTTCATTGTCAATCTGATGATGACGATCTTGGAGTTCGCACACTTAAAGTGAATGAAACATTTGATTTCTCATTCCGTTTGAATTTTTGGGGTGATACTCATTTTTATTGCGCTTTTTTATGGGGTTTAAATAATAATGCTTTTGTTTTTTTATTATATATATAAATAAATAAATAAATATATATATATATATATATAAAGGAAAGAAACCGACTTCATTTTTCACTCTTGAAATGGCTTATTATCATTGCACCAAAGTTCAACATTTATATTATTTCATTTATCATCAATCTTATGATGATTACAAATGCTTTCAGTTTTAATCCAACAATTAGTGAAATTTTTGTCAGTGACCTACCTCAAAATACTTCTCCACTCAAAGTTTATTGTCAATATGAGGATGAAGATCTTAGAATTCACACACTTAAAGTGAATGAAAAATTTAATTTCTCATTTCATCAAAAATTTTGGAGCACTATTCATTTTAATTGCGCTTTTGCATGGGGTTCGAAGAATAATAATTTTGATGTTTTTTTAAGAGGAAAAAGTCTTGTAGATTTAAGTTTTTTAAACAAGATATTTATCGTACTTGATTGGTGAAAGATTTTGATATATATTTTCCTCATATTAAAAACCTGAATCCTTCACCTAGTGACTTCAGATTTATCTATCCTTGGTTGTAAACATTACGAATATATAATATATAATATATTACTTAATTTATGCTATACTTGTGGCCCGTCCTTTTTTTTTTCTACTCAAGAAACACGAACTTGCACATTCTCTTTATTTAGCAATTTTGGGGAGAAATTTATATTTGTTATTTAATGTGAGATTGATAATTCTGAATTTAAGTGCTAGTGATATTGATTTTGTCTTAATCGATGTAATCCATTTTTTTTATTCGAATCAAATGCTTTATAACATATAATTCCGTCTCACTATTATCTAAATTGTGAATATTAAGATTTTAATTTTAGATTAGAAATAGCCATGAATAAGTAGTCTCTACTTTCACCTTATTGCAAATATTAATGATAAAAAATAAATAAAAAATGGTAATTTAATATCAAGGTGCGTAGTGCCCACCCAAGTCGTTTGGTAAAAAAAATATAATTACGGACATTACTAAAAGAATAGTAAAAGAAAAAAGACCAAAAAAATTAACCTCCGGAGATAGATCTTTTAAAAAAATAATAATAATAATAAAAAAAATATGGTAATAATAATAATAATTATGAAGAGTACTACAAACGATAATATATTAATACTAACAAAAAGGTCTTAAATTTTTAATGCGAATCTAGAATTTTTAAAATACAAAGAGTGTTCCATTAAAGAAGGTAAAAAAATGTTCATTAATTGTTGACCAAGTTATTTGGTCAACAATTATATTTTTGTCCATTATATTAAAAATAGTTGCCCAATAATATTTGTCTAATTTAGAAAATCAAGTGATAATTTATACTTTGTGTCTATTTTACCCTTATTATTAAATATTATTTATCATCTAACACATTTTTCAAAACATTAAATTTAATAAAGTCAAAGGATAATAGAATAATAATATTTCTATTATTTATTGTTTCTTAAGAAGCGTGTCAAGTCACTAGTGGACAACTATTATTGAACAGATGGAGTAAAAATCAAGCTAATTAAATGTCCACGTTAAAAAATAGACCAAAAAAACAACCTTTGGAGAATGGCCCCTTTCCCCCAAAAAATAATACTCCCTCCGTTTACTTTTACTTATCATATTTTGACTTGACACATCATTAAAAAAATAATTAATAATATAAGTATTTTATCAAACTATCCCCTATTAAATTTTATAGATATTTATGTCCCACCTTTTGTTTGTGTACTATTTACTTTATGTAATAATATGATATAGGGGTCTATACTTAACCCTTTATAATTGGGAGGTAAAGATAATTTAATTAAAAATGACTTATGATTGCAAAATTGAGTGATTTTTTAACTACTAAAATAGTTAAGAGAACTTGTATAATATTTGACCATAATTGAGTAATTTTTATGTCAAATTAGTGATCATTTATGAAATCAACCAGTCAAAATATAAGTCAAAAATGGCATTTCCTTAATAATTACATCAGATTAATAGAATCATCAGTGAGTTGAATAATCCAAATTAAACTCAATGCTTTAATGTAAAATATTTCTCTATATATATCATCTTTATAAAGGAAGAAACCAACCTCATTTTTCACTCTTGAAATGGCTTATTATCCTTGCACCAAAGTTCAACTTTTATTGCTTATTTCATTTATCATCAATCTTGTGATGATGACAAATGTTTCTAGTTTTGAACCAAATGTTACTGAAAGTTTTGAACCACAAGTTACTGAAATTTTTGTCAGTAACGTCCCTTATATTACTGCTCCGGTCAGAGTTCATTGTCAATCTGAGGATGACGATCTTGGAGTTCGCACACTTGAACGAAAAGAAAAATTTGATTTCTCTTTTCGTCAGAATTTTTGGGGCAATACTCATTTTTATTGCGCTTTTTCATGGGGTTTGAAGAATAATGCTTTTGATGTTTATTTTAAAAGAAAGAGTCCTTGTAGATTTAAGTTTCCTATGAAAGATATTTATTGTACTTGGTTGGTGAAGGAATCTGGTTTTTATTTTGCTCGTACTAGTGATCCCAATCCTTCACCTAGTGACTTCAGATTTGTCTATCCTTGGTTGTAAACATTACAAATATTAATATATAATATATTCTCTCTATTTAGCATTCTGGGAGAAATTTATATTGTTATTTAATGTGAGATTGATGATTTTGAATTAATGTTTTAATTGACACAATCCTCGTTTTATCATATATAAACATACAAATGCATCAAAGTGATAGTGATTTTGATTTTGTTTTAATTGGTGTGATACATTTTTTTTAATTAGAGTCAAATGTTTTATAACATATACTTCCATCTCACTTTATTATCTAAATTGTGAATATTTAGATTTTAATTTGAGATTAGAAATAGTCATGAGTAAGTAATAAAACTTTGGAGTCGCTCTTTTCACCTTATTGCAAATATTAATTCAGTTATATATAAGGTTAATGATAAAAAAGAATAAAAAAAAAAATTGGTAATTTAATATCAAGGTGCCAACCCAAGTCGTTTGGTAATTTTTATTTTTATTTTTGGACATTACTAAAAGAATAGTAAAAGAAAATAACTTTGTCCAATAACTGACCAAAATATTACTAATTTAGAGATTGTTTTTCAAAAAATAATACTTTTGAAGAGTTCTATAAATAATAATAATAAATAAATTTAAAAAATCTTAAATCAAGAAGTATTAATAATTTAATGTGAATCTCGAATTTTTAAAATAAAATAAATGTAAAGGAAAAAATGGCATTAATTGTTGTCAAGTTATTTGGTCAACAATTATGTTTTTGAACACTGTAACTTAAAAACAGTAAAAATAAAGCTTAAAAAGTCCACGTTAAAAAATAGAAAAGTTTTTTAAAAAAATGACTTTTTGTGATTAGTGATTTTTTTAAGGGAGAATTGTATATAATAGCAAATTATTAATTCAAATTAAATGCTATAAATATAGTTTGATTTAATTGTACCTCATAGCAAACTGTTGCTATTTCATCTCTCTCCTGGTGAATCTCGCTCGCCACTCTCGTTCTCTCCCTCGCCTCTCTCGTTTTTTATACAAACGCAAGTGTATAAAGTGCGCTTGTGTTTGTATAAAGCGAGAAAAAATTGTATATATACATATATTTTGGTTCCCCTCTCTCCCCTCTCCCAAATCTCGCTCGCGACTTTCCCAGATCTCGCTCTCTCACTCGCCTCTCTCACTTTATACAAAAAATGCAAATTGTATAAAATGCGTTTGTGTTTGTATAATGCGAGAGAAAATTGTATATATACATATATTTTCGTTCCCCTCTCTCCCCTCTCCTAGATCTCACTCGTCACTCTCCCAGATCTCACTCGCTCACTCGCCTCTCTCACTTTATACAATTGATCTTTTTGTATATGTATACCAAAGCAGATTATACAACTGTTTTCTTTTGTATATGTATAGCGAAATATACATATTTATGTTTGCTATGGAGCGCAATTATGCAAACTTTGCTTTAACATACAAATATAAATTTTGTGTTTGCTATATGTGAAAGTTGCTCTTTTTTTAACTACGGAAAAGGTAAAAATAACCTTCGAATTATTTAAAACAGCTCACATTTTTTGTTTTAACTTTATAAAAAAAAATAGTTAAGCAACTCATTCTAGTATTTGACCAAATATGAGTTAACTTTTATTACAAACTAATTTAATTCTTTGATACAATAAAAATTTAAGTGCTCATCTACAAAATCAATTACCCAACAAAATATAAGTCAAACTAGCTACCCTTCTTTAATAACAAAATCAGATTAATGTAAACTTGTTAGTTTAATTATTCAACACTTCAATGTTAAATCTCTCTGTATATATATAATGTGAAGAAATCAACTTCATGCTCACTCTTAAAATGGCTTATTATCCTTACACCAAAGTCCAACTTTCATTATTTATTTCATTTGTCATCAACATTATGGTGATGACAAATGCTTCGAGTTTAAATCCATCCGTTACTGAACGTTTTATCAGTGCTTTCTCTCAAAATACTCTTCTATTTAATATTCATTGTCACTCTAGAGATGATGATCTTGGAGTACACACTCTTAAACCAGGTGACAAATATAATTTCTCATTCCATGAGAATTTCTGGGGAACTACACATTTTTATTGCAGGCTTACATGGGGTCAAATGTATACTCAATTTGATGTTTTTTATAAACGTGAGAGCCCTTGTAGATTTCATAAGGTCTTTAAGACAAATATTTATTGTAATTGGTTGGTGAATTCTTCTGCTATATATTTTGCTCGTATGAAAAATCCTTCACCTAATAACTTTAGATTTGTCTATACGTGGTTGTAAACGTTAGGGATTTATTACATTTAAATTCCAATGTCTTTATAAATTAGAAGTACTTTTTGTTATACTTCTATATTTATCTTCTTCTTTTTTTCTAGTCAAGAAAGATGTACACATGTACGATAAATCACGCTCTCTCTTTCTCTCAAACTATTTAGCACTTTAAGGCGCATTTATATTGTTATTTAATGTGAGATTGATGACTTTTCATCAAAATTTTGACTGACACATCATCGTCGCAAAATGTCAATTAATGATTTGATGTGGTACACTTTGATGCAAAATGCTCTCACCAAGATTTTCTTGGTGACTTGAACTCATTCCTCGCAAGTGATAAACATGATAAAAGATAAAAAATAAAAAATAAATAAAAAATCAACAATCTCAATTAGGGGTGTACAAAATCGAATAAAAAATCGAATCAAACCACAAATTGAGTCACACCGAAAAAAACTCGACTAGTGATTTGATTTGACTTGGTTTGATATTGGAAAAAAATCCCGACTAAAATAGGGGTTTACCTGTTCTAGGCCTCGTTTGAACTTGAAAATGGCCGCTTTAACCGTCGGGACCAACTGGCTCGATTACTAAGGTCTTAACTGACGTCCATGAAAATTTTCAACCAAAAACACGCCAGAAATCTAGATCACCAGAAATCCATGGACTATAGCACATGAAAATCGGCAAAATGGGGGTTTACCTACTCTAGGGCTCGTCTAAACTTGAAAATGGGACAGTTTGACCGTCGGGACCAACTGGCTCCATTACTAAGGTCTTAACTGACGTCCATGAAAATTTTCAACCAAAAACACGCCAGAAATCTAGATCACCAAAAATCCATGGACTATAGCACATGAAAATCGGCAAAATAGGGGGTTTACCTACTCTAGGGCTCGTCTTAAACTTGAAAATGGGACAGTTTGACCGTCGGGACCAACTGGCTCCATTACTAAGGTCTTAACGGACGTGCATGGAAAATTTCGTCTAAAAGCCGCTGAAATTCTGAATCACCAGGCAAAATGGGGGTTTATCTGCTCTTGGGACTCGTTTGAACTTGAAAAAGGGCCGGTTTACCCGTCGGGACCAACTGGCACCATTACTAAGGTTTTAACGGACGTCCATGAAAAATTTCAGCCAAAAACACGCCGAAATTCTATATTACCAAAAATACATGGACTATAGCGCATGAAAATCAGCAAAATGGGGGTTAATCTGCTCTGGGGCTCGTTTGAACTTGAAAATAGGCCAGTTTGCAAGTCGAGACCAACTGACTCCATTACTAAGGTCTTAACGGACGTCCATTAAAAATTTCGGCCAAAAACACGCCGGAATTCCGAATCACCAAAAATCCATGGACTATAGCACACGAAAATTGATAAAATGGTGGTTTACTTGCTCTGGGCTCGTTCGAACTTGAAAATGTGTCGGTTTGTCCGTCGAGACACACGGGCTCCATTACTAAGGTCTTAACGGACGTCCATGAAAAATTTCACCAAAAATATGCCGGAATTCTGGATCACCAAAAATTCATGAACTATAGAACACGAAAATCAACAAAATGGGGGTTTACCTGCTCTGGGCTTGTTTTAACTGTAAAATGGATCAGTTTACCCGTCGGGACCTCAATTACTAAGGTCTTAGCGGACGTCCATGAAAATTTTCAGTCAAAAACACGCCGGAATTTCAGATCACCAAAAATCCATGGACTATAGCACACGAAAATCAGCAAAATGGGGGTTTACCTGCTCTAGGGTTCAATTGAACTTGAAAATGAGCTGGTTTGGCCGTCGGGACCAACTAGCTCTATTACTAAGGTCTTAACGGATGTCCATGAAAAATTTCAGCAAAAAACAGGTTGGAATTCCGGATCACCAAAAATCCATGGACTATAGCACACGAAAATCAATAAAATGGGGGTTTACCTGCTCTAGGACTCGTTTGAACTTAAATGGGCCGATTTGCCCTATGGTACCAACTGGCTCCATTACTACGGTCATAACAGACGTCCATGAAAAAGTTCGGCCAAAAACACATCGGAATTCTAGATCAGCAAAAATACATGGACTACAGCATACGAAAATTGGCAAAATAGGGGTTTACCTGCTCTAGAGCTCGTTTGAACGTGAAAATGGGCAGATATTCCCGTCAGGACCAACTAGCTCCAATACTAAGGTCTTAACGGACGTCCATGAAAAATTTCAGTGAAAAATCACGCCGGAATTCCAGATCACCAAAAATCCATGGACTATAGCACACGAAAATCGCTAAAATGGGGGTTTACTTGCTCTGGGCTTATTTGAACTTGAAAATGGGCTGGTTTGCTCGTCGGGACCAACTGGCTTCATTACTAAGGTTTAAATGGACGTCCATGAGCAATTTTGGCTAAAAACACACCGAAATTCTGAATCACCAAAAATTCATGGACTATTGCGTATGAAAATTGGCAAAAATAGGGGTTTACCTGCTCTGGGACTCGTTTGAACTTTAAAATGGGTCGATTTTCCCGTCGAGACCAACTGGCTCCATTACTAAAGTCTTAACGGACATTCATGAAAAATTTTGGCCAAAAACACGCCGGAATTCCGGATCACCAAAAATACATGGACTATAGCACACGAAAATTGGTAAAATAGGAGTTTACCTGCTCTAGGCTCGTTCGAACTTGAAAATGAGCCATTTTGCCTGTTGAGACTAACTCGTTCCAATGATAAGGTCTTAACGGACGTCCATGAAACATTTAGGCCAAAAACACGTCAGAATTTCGAATATAAAAAAATTGTGAACTAAAATACACGAAAATCAGTAAAATGAGGGATTACCTGCTCCGGGTTCGTTTGAACTTGAAAATGAGCCAATTTGCCCATCGATATCAACTAGCTCCATTACTAAGGTCTTAATGGACGTCCATGAAACATTTTGGCCAAACACACGCCAAAATTCCGGATCACCGAAAATGCATGGACAATAGCACACAAAAATTGGAAAAATGGGGGTTTACCTGCTCTGGGCTCATTTAATCTTGAAAATGGGACGGTTTTCCTGTCGGGACCAGTTGACTCCATTATTAAGGTCTTAACGGACGTTCATGAAAAATTTCGGCCAAAAACACGCCGGAATTACGGTTCACCAAAAATCCGTGGACTATAGCACACGAAAATCAGTAAAAAAAGGCTTTACCTTCTCTAGGGCTCGTCTGAACTTGAAAATGGGCCCGTTTGCCCGTCGAAGCCAACTGGCTCCATTACTAAGGTCTAAACGGACGTCCATGAGCAATTTCGGCTAAAAACACGCCGGAATTCTGAATCACCAAAAATTCATGGACTGTAGCGTACAAAAATTGGCAAAATCGGGGTTTACCTGCTCTGGGACTCGTTTGAACTTTAAAATGGGTCACCCGTTAAGACCAACTGCTCCATTACTAAGGTCTTAACGGACGTCCATGAAAAATTTCAGCCAAAATCACACCGAAATTTCGAATCACAAAAAATCTATGGACTATAGCATAGGAAAATTGACAAACACTGGTCGGGAATCATTAGGTCTCACCTCGCGGGCGCTAGCAACTACTGAAGACTTTGAATGCAAGCTTCTGACTCCTCACGGTGAATATTGACGAACGCTAGTCGGGAATCATTAGGTTTCACCCTTCCTTGCATGAAAATTCCTCTCCTCTTTTGCTCTCGAGCTTAAAAGTGGCTTAGGAGAATTATTAGAGTAACCCTCTCCTATTTTGTTCAGGAAAAAGTAGGAAGAAAAACAAAAGACATTGTTTTATCTAGGGTCTGATTCCATTAGCTCCGCTATAGTTCGGGGACGAAAATATTAATTTGTGTCAAGTTCAGAAGTGTTTTTAATATTTCTCTACATGATATGAGGTAAAGTTGGTTGACTTTATTTTTTTCGTTTCAAAAAGATTTGTTATGATTTTTCGACAAAATTAAATGAGTTTTTATTGCTATAAAAATAGTTTAATTAATGACTTCTCTGTGAAATTAATTGTTGTGTTAGAAAAAAAATTATGGACTATGATGCCATAAAACCAAAATTAAGTGACCATAAAATCAACCCAAAATGGTCAAGAAAGTAGCCTACTTTAATAACAAAATCAAATTAATGTATTCTTGTTATTTAGCATTAAATTACTCATTCTTTTTTTTCCTTTATAAATTAAACTCATAATGTGAGGAAACCAACTTTATTTTTACACTTAAAATGGCTTATTACCCTTACACCAAAGTTCAATTTTTATTACTAATCTCATTTGTCATCAACATTGTGATGATGACAAATGCTTCATTTGTCAATCCCGCAATTCGTGAATTTTTTAAGAGTAACCTCCCTATGCATTCTCCTGATCTACTCAATGTTCATTGTCAATCCAAAGACGATGATTTTGGAGTTCGCACACTTAAACCGGGTGATAAATTTGATTTCTCCTTCCATGAGAATTTCTTGGGCACTACTTGTTTTTATTGCAGATTCGATTGGGGTCAAAATTATAATGATTTTGATGTCTGTTATAAAAAAAAGAGCCCTTGTAAATATAAATTTTCTTTTGTGGCAGATCTTTATTGTACTTGGTTGGTAAAGAATTCTGGTATATATCTTGCTCGCACCCCTGGATTTCCTTTTCCTGATGACTTCAAATTGCTTATACAATTGGTTGAAGAAGGAGTCTGCTATATCTCTTGGGGAATCTTTTACCTAGGGGATTTCAAAATTCTCATTGATTCGTGGTGGAAAAAATATTTGTTTTTAATAGTGTGACGATCGACTCTTAATCTATGTTTTAATTGACGCTAAAATCTCAATTTATATGACATATCTCTTTTTTCTGACTCAAGCTCTTAATAACATCTAAAATCTTTTATATAGTTTCATGATCTCATTCTATTATCGCAATTTTAAACATCAAAGGTTTTAATTTGAAATTATATTATTGAAAATAAGTCATTGGAACTTCCAATTGGCATAAGGCAAAGTGAAATATGTCTAACAAAGTATGACTGATTGTGTAGAAAATTCTACAGAAAGTATTATGCATCATCAACATTAAATTGGCCTTAGTTGAATTTGACTCTAAGTCGTTTGGTTGGAAATAAGTTATAATGGAAAAAATTGTTTCATCATATATATAGGATACTTATCTCATCACTAAAGTATAAATGGTGAGATAAATAATCTCCAGTACGGCTTAATACTTCCAACCAAACATAGGATAAAATAGTCCTACATTTTTATCCCTAAAATTATTATACATAATACCTCACACCAAACGAATCCAAGGTTGATAAAGTCATTTTTGATATCTCTTAATTGTGATTGTAATAAATATTTAGCTAATAAGTCCAGTTATATACTTCAAATAGATTTTCTGGTATTTTGTTTTATCCCTCTCTAGGAGCTCCCACATTCGAACTCATTCCTTGCAAGTAACAAATATGAATAAAGATAAAAATAAAAAACAAAATCAACAATCTCAATATAATATAAGAGATATCATCAGTAATAATACTCATGCATGAAAAGATAAGCTGATTGAAAATATTTTTATGACTAGCAGGTCACAGGAACTAGGTTCCTATAATACAATTA
This sequence comes from Solanum tuberosum, assembly GCF_000226075.1. Taxonomy (NCBI): domain Eukaryota; kingdom Viridiplantae; phylum Streptophyta; class Magnoliopsida; order Solanales; family Solanaceae; genus Solanum; species Solanum tuberosum. The sequence goes on along the minus strand of NW_006239268.1, from coordinate 170,540 downwards.
CTAAACAATTAAATATAACAAGAACACAATCGTTTATGATGGAAATCGCCTAGTTCTTTTTGAGTGGCTCCTAAATGTCTAAAATATGTCGTGGATTATAGTGAGTCTACACGTACTTCTTTCCCAATACAGAGGGTCCCACGAAGATTTTGGGGAAAAAAGGGTCTAAAAGCCATATAATCAAAATATTTATTGGTTAACACACACGAAAAACTAAGAAAATCATCAAATTCATGTCGAAAGGACTGTAAATGCTAAAATATGTCGTGGATTAGGAGAGCAACACATATAACTTCACCATGATCTGAGGCATTTTTGGGTATTTAGGATCCATTTTATGGGAACTAGACGGTTTTGTCAATTTTTCATGTGTGTTATCCCATGAATATTTGGTGAAATGGCTTCCAGGGGATTTTCTTGAAAACACTTAACAAGACCCTCCGAAAGGAGTTGGGGGAGTAGTATGTTTAGTCTGACCATCATCCAAGACATTTTTGGGCATTTAAGAGTCATTTTACAGGAATTAGGCGATTTTTTCGATTTTTCGTGTGTGTAGAATATGGTGAAATGACTTTCAGGTGATTTTTTTTTTAAAAAAAACTTTACGAGACCCTCCATAAGGATTTGGGGGAGCAATACGTATAGTCTAACCATGATCTGAGACATTTTTGGGCATTCAGGAGCCATTAATATGAATTAGGCAATTTTTAAAAAAATCGTGTCTCTTAGCCCCTGAATATTCTGTGAAATGGCTTCTGGGTGATTTTCTTGAAAAAAAATTACGAGACCCTCCATTAGGAGTTGGGGGAGGAATATGTATAGCTTTACTATGATCTCAGACATTTTTAGACATTTAGGAGTCACTTTATAGGAATTAGGCGATTCTTTAAAAATAATTTACGACACCCTCCGTAAAGAGTTGGGGTAGCCATATGTATTTGGTAAAAAAAATACGAGACCCTCCATAAGGAGTTGGGGGAGCAATAAGAATAGCCTTACCATGATCAGAGGATTTTTAGACATTTAGATGTCATTTTATAGGAATTAGGTGATTTTTTTTTAAAATTTTACGTGTTTGTTAGCTCATGAATATTTTGTAAAATGGCTTCCGGACAATTTTTTTGAAAAAACTTTACGAGACCCTCCGTAAGGAGTTGGGGGAGCAGTACATATATCCTCATCATTATCCGAGGCTTTTTTGACATTTAGGAGACAAATTATCGGAATTAAGCGATTTTTTAAAATTATTCATGTGTGTTAACCCATAAATATTTGGTGAAATTACTTTCGGACGATTTTTTTTAAAAAAACATTATGAGACCCTCTGTAAGGTGTGTGGGGGGGGGGGGGGGGGG